>NW_027175920.1:2700000-2930000 GCF_023055335.1 Clinocottus analis
TTTCCTTTATCTTAATTATACACATACATAACTTGACAACTCCCTTGTCGCCTGCAAGTGCGAGGAGACACACTGCAGGAACACAGGTTGAACCCAAAGCTACGGCTTTAAGAAGGTTGTGAGATTTTAACTGCGACGTTGGAGTGCAGCAGCTGGTCAAATCCTGCAGATAATAATGCAGGCAGGTCATGTAAATTGGGCTTTTTTTTTGCTCTTGTTGCCTGACTGCAACAGTGAAAGCGGAGCAATTAGCCCAGCTCTGTTTTTTTGTAAGAAGTGCCGCTGGTCTGAATCCACCATCCATAAGTTTTGTATTAATTTTCCGGCCCGCACGCCTTCATTTAAGACTCCAATCGACATGATAAACCAAGCGTTTCACAACTTGTATTTTAAGCACATAATTGCCAAGTAACACCCCCCCCCCACCCCCTGCTGATACAACCACTGTTTTAAAACAAGGGAGTAATTACCTCTCACAAGTTTCACAGCAGCATTTCTGGATTTGCAAGCCAACGGTCCGGATTTTGGTGTTATGGCTTAACACAAACTCACGAGCATCCCGTGACACTGGAGCTTTATTAGCGGCTGTTCCTCAGTAAAAAACACAAGGCCAATACCGCGGGGAGGGAGAAGGGAAGCAGCAAACATGACGACTTTTAGTACTCATCCACTGTTTTACAGGCGCTCTGTTGACCACGAAATATATCCGATTGCGGAGGTCGACGTTGCGGACACACATATGCGGACACAGGCGAGTCACAAAATGACGTCTTTTCCTGTATCCATCTTTTTTGTTAAGTTTTCTCGTGTTGATTCTGTACTGAGAGCACGCTGCGAGGTATTAGCAGTAAATAACTTCAGGTTCCATATTCCAGGACTGCCGACCGGGCTCATTTTAAGCAAAAAAGGCTCACAGTCAGGAGGAGGCTTGTGATTCGGAGAGATCCACATTCGCTTTGAGCATATACTTGAGACCAATCTTTACTCCCAGTCAAGGTAATAAGAGGCTCTTTTCCTTATCACCGAGAAAAATGCTCCACTTATTTAAGCGGGAGAAGCAATTGTCCCTAATAACTCTCGTACTATTGTGATCTTAATCGCCATTAGCGTGGAGGAGGGACCATGTAGAACCAAGACGGAGACCAAAAACTTGAAGAAATGAAAGATCCTCCTGACTTTAAGGGAGCGGGCAGCGGGACAGCGAGTGAACCTGGATAATCTCTCAGTCAAATTGTTTTAGAAAGGACACAAAATTACTTTCCAAATGAAAAATGGTTAAAAAAAAAAGAATAAAAAGAAAGAACTTTCATGCTACTTAATGAATACTCTTCCAATGCCAGCGGGGCTTCACCCTTAAAATCCCCTCCAAATTGAAACTTGGTGGAAAGTAAAATACTGCAGACTGAAAATTGGGGAATAAGTAAGTAGCAAAGAGGAAGTAAGATCCCTTGCTGAATTCAAAAACTACTGACCATCAATTATCAGACCTCCATTAATACTAATATTTTCACAGCCAATCCAGTACAGCAGTGACTCCTAACCATGTTCGCCATAAGGGCGTATCCATGTTTCTGTTGGGATGAATCATGATTTTGGTCGACTAATTCAGGAAAAAACAAAAATTCGGACTAATGTTTAAAAAAAGAGTCACGAGTTGAGTGTTTCCTGCACGTGGGGATTTGAAACAATAGTATAAACGGTTGAAATACAGTTGCTAAAAGCAATAATGGGTGTTGGTTCCTCTGACAGCCTAGTGGGTGGGGGAGGGGGGGTGAGCACTCCTGCTTTAGAGAATGGAATAAAAACAGAAACTTTTGGACTTAAGCAAACACGTCAAACAGCCAATCCAACATCTCGCTCACGCTGCGATTTCCCGCCCCCGTCTCCTGCCTCGCGTGCATTGTTTTGTTTTTTTTTCCTGGGCGCTTTCATTTTTTGACATGTCTGTTTTTTGACGCACACACACGCGCGCGCGCGCGCCGCCATGATTCACCTCAGCACGTACAGACGAGCCTGATGCCAGGTGTTTACTCCAGCCTGCGATCAGCTGTCTGGATTTTTGACACTGAGTCTCGGTGATCTTGTCAACGGGGCGCGCGTGTTGCACGCCGCGTCAAACCGCGCGCGCGTCTCGCGCACGTCGCGCAACGACGCAGCCTATGGGGTTGTTAGGCTGGCGTCAGTGGGATGATCGGTTTCGCCGTCGAGCCTTGTCACTGCTGTCATCTTAATTTCGGGGCTTGGCACTTTCCCAAATTCGCTCCCACCCTCACCCGTCCCACTCCAAAACCACCTCTCCCCTCTGCCAACCACACGCCACAACCACCACGAGCTTGCACCATCTTCATCAGGGTGGAAAATGGATGGGACACCGACCACAGACTGTTCCACTTCGACATGGGCGCGCCTCCGTCTCCCAATCAAACTTCTTATGACTCCCCGGGAGAAAAAAACTGCATGTTTTATCTCACTTTTGCAAATGCTCGCCCCCCCCCCCCCCCGTTTCATCGAGCTCCCCTCTGTGAAATAAATCCCTCCTACTCAAGCCAAAGCCCGCGGGGGCCAAAAGCCAGTGAAGCCTCTTATTGAAATTGCCATCTTATCGCACCAAACATCGCCAGGACATCGCTTCACAAACAGAGTGTCTCGGTCAAGTGAGGTGTCTTTATATATATGTACACACACCCCCCAAACCAAAACCCCCTCAGCATCCAGGGACGCAGTATCTATGTTACTCAGATGTTTGGAGGATAAAGTGGCATCGCAGCGGTGGCCGACTCTCTTGGCTGCTTCAGGGAACAGCTGTCAGAGAGAGAGCGAGGGAGAGAGAGGGAGAGGGAGGGAGAGAGGGAGAGAACACACACACACCGCTACTACAGTCTGTCAAATATTAGGCTATTATACAGTATATTGGATTTCTCTTTTTTTTCTTTTTTCTCTCTCCAATTGAAGAGAGCAGATACAAGAATAGAGCCGGAAATGAGTCTCGATGGAAAACGTGTGTCCACTCAAAGTGGAAAACAAGTCATCCGCCTGTCAAGAAATGCATCTAATTTCTCAAAGAGCTGAGAAATTAGATGCTTGATGTTACACTTTTTTTTCCAGCATCATCTTTATTGAATTCCAGTCACTTCTTGAAAAACATCTCCGCTTCGAGCCCTCGCCGCCGCCGCCGCCGATCTGAATCTAAACCGGTCTGTATACAGATGTTCTGCTGCGTGCTTTGAAACAGTCGCATTAGGATTTTTGCCTTCTCCCTTATCTGTCGCTCCGTCTCTCTCGCCGACGTGCTCGCAGTTCGGCCCCTCCCCATGCTCTCTGATTCGGGGATATGCTCTAATCTCGAGCCCCTATCTTCAAAAGGCCATATGCCGTGCCTCTCTTTTGGGGTGCTGCCTGAGATTGCCTCCCAGTAAGCACTTTCTGGGGATCTCTGCGGGGATTGCTCTGTTTGATCTGTGCTACCTGGACGACAATGGAGCTGCAGAGGAGGACCCCCCTCCTCCCTCGCTCTCTCTCTCTGATCTCTCCGACGCGCCGGCAGCACACACTCCGTCTCCCCCGTGGGCTACTGCCTTCTGAGAAATACAAGCCATTTCATAGCCTGCTCTATTGCAGCTATTTCAATTCCAATAGTTCACTGTCTTTAATCCAATTGGAGCTTTGAGATATCTGTGGCTCCGGCTAAAGACCAGCAGTGGTAAATCAGTGATAAGACCCCGCTCCCTTGATGAAATGCTGGTCTTGTGCTTACTTCTCTTTGGAGTTTTATTTCAATGCATGAGCGCTGCAGGGTTGGGTTTGAGTTTGGCGTTATACGTGACCAAGCTCATCATCTCCACATTTGGAAACATCAATAGAGCGCCTGACACACAACACGCAAACAACAGTCCTGAGTGGAGTCTGCAGGAATAGTTCATCCTGATAGGATGCTGGCGTTTACATTGAGCAACTTGAATTTGATTGGAGCGAGACGGCACATTGGACGTGAAGTTCTGTGCCTGAAAGAACTTTTGCCCGGCGTAGGAAGTTCTTCACTAGAGTGAAACAGAACCTTGAACTTTTAAGCATTGTGCATGCATGCATACATTACTCAAAAATATATAAAAAGCCGGCAACGGGACAGAGTGCAGTTGAAAACTCCAGCGAAAGCAGGGCGGATGGATCGCCCCCGGAGGAGGAGAAGGAGGAGAGCGCAGATGGAAGCTAACCCAGCTACGACCTGAGGCTAATCCACAGTTTACTCCTGGCTGATGTCCAGTCGCAGGAAAGTAAGACGAGTGAAATAAGGCCTAAACTTTATAGCAATCCTCACGTACGTTTAAGTGCCAGTTTGACTTCAGGCTTTGGTGACTTCTTTACAGACACCTGAGCCAGGTGGCATCCGGGATAGCTGCTCTTGATGGACGGCCCTGCAGGACAGAGCGCAGGACTGAAAAGTATCGTTCGTGCTGTTTTCTTTTCCGCCCCGGATTAAAACGCACTACAGAAATCCACTCCTTTTTGCTTTGTTTTGTCATGTTTTTCATGTGTAGCAAATGAGCTACGGCTACTTTTCATTGCGCAGCCCCGTGTTGCATAATCAGAATACATTATCCGTGAATCCTTGGACAGAATAATATTGTTTTGTTTCACATTTACACTCAGGAGGAGGAGGTCAACAGTGTGGAGCAGACCGGCTCACAGGCTCTGGCCCATTAGCTGGCCGTCCCGCTCTTTCTCTCTGCCCCGTAATGTCAGACCGGCCCAACGCTTGAATACCAAGAGGGTCGGCTGAGGGATCTGGTTGGAAAACAGACCGCAGCGGTGTCTTTTTAATTCAAGTGAGGAGGGGGAAAAAATACACCCAGCTGTGTAGTGTCACAGATACTTAGTAGAAAACGTAGCTCACCGCTGGAAATGTTGCTTTGAAAATATCTATGCAACCCGAACCTTACAGGGAAATTGAATTAAACACTCTGCACACAATCTCCCGTTTCCTTGCGCTGAGGTAAACACGTGTTTATGGCGTTACTAATGATGTGTTTGCTGTGTTGAAAATGAGCTGTTGCGTTCCTTAACCTCTGGAGATTTGTTTTCAGCTCCGGGAGCGGCGACTGAGTTTAGTTCAGGTGGACGACAAGCGGAAAGAAAAAGCAGAACACAGAGTTCCCGAAGTGGAAAAGTAACGGCAGCCTCTGCATAATCCTTAACAAACACTTCCATGTTGTAAGTTGATCATGTTGACACGAGGGGGTTTTATGTCTGCAAACTTCAGAATCACCTCGAAAAGGGGCGGTAAAAAAAGTGGTTGTTTTTGATTTCTGAAGGTGAAGTGAAGTGAAGTGTTAGGGAACAGTCTCATAATCAATAAATAAAAAGATGTTTGAGGACATTTAGGAGACACACGCACAGTAATTGGACTTTTACATTTTTCGGAAGACAAACGTCACACTAAAACCGGGCGATAAATCAATTTTAACTGTCGTAAACAAGTTCTCCTCAGACGCAGGTAAAATATCAACACGGCAGCGTGAGCGAATGAGAGCGAGGAGCTTGTTTCCCCCCCTTAAAAAAAGGCACCGTCCTCTCAGAAAACCTCCAGCGAAGGAACACTGCCCCGCTGTAAATTAAAAGCCAGCAGCACGACTAATTTATTCCAGCGCACACCTGCAAAGAAGAAGCAGTCTCATGTGAGAAGAACGCGAGTGCAGATTAAAACGCTGGAAGCCGACTGGCTCTTTTTTAAAAGATAAGACATCACGATTCAAAAGAGCACGCTGCCCAGCCCTATACCACCACTGTGGATGAATTCATAGGCATCAAGTAAGTACAAATGCAAGTTCAAGTACTTCATTTTGACGTGGTTGTTCAGTTAAAACACACTATGGAGCGACAAAATAAACTACTGAATGACGGTGAAACAACGTGAATGGATCAGCGGTTGCCAGATGCACTGAAGAGACGATGCAGCTTCCATACAGGGATGAATTAGGCTGATTAAGTAATCTCCTAAAAAAAAAAGGATGCAAAGCCAGATGCTTCGACAGCTGAGCCTCTCATCAACCTCCAGTCGGCGCGTACGATGAAGCTGACCAACGCCGGCTACTCAAAATGAAGCCGTTAGCGTCGATGAAAGAACAATGAAGCGTCTTCCCGCCACAATTCACTTGTACACAGTCGCTTCACCTTTAACCCTCAAACACTAACGCCACAAACAGAAACAGCATTACGAACGTATCTCATCAAAATATATCAAAATACAACAATATATAGAACTTATCATAAAACGAAGAACAGGTATCATGAGAGGAGAGGCCTGAAGAAAAAGGATCAAAATCGGGTGAAAAATGAGAGAATCGTCAATGTAACATGATTAAAAACAAAAATAATGGAGCTATGAAGTTGTTCTTTGGTCCACCTCTTCTATCGACCCAATTCTTTTTCACCCTCTGTCACAAATGTCGGGTGAAAATCACCCCAAAAAAACAGCAGAGGGACTCAGACAAAAGCAACACAATGAAAATGACCACAGTCATAGGGGTAAAAATCACCCGACGTTAGCGTTAGCGACAAGCAATGGGCATGTGTATCAGCTCTCAATACAGGCGTTGAGGCCCATGACTACTGCCAAGCAATGGTGTGCTTGCAGCCTTTCTTCGGTTCGAGGCTGCAGCAAAGTCGGCCGTTCACTCTTTCTTTCTTTGTCAAACTTTTTCCCCAACAGGACAAAACGATAAATGCGCTCTGAATCATCTCAGGGTCAAACATGACCGAGTCAAAGCTGTGTTATTATTAAAAGATTGCGTCAGTGTGCACGCATGTGATGCCGTACAGCCTGTGCAAAAAATACAGTTTCAAAACAGGTGATACAGAGTTGTTCGCTTGATGGTCAATGTAATAATAAAGCTGTTTATTTTTTATATGTATGTATCTATATTTCAACCCACTCAACTGTAAAATGCCCTTTCTGCAGAACAATTTCAATGCAATTACCTGCAGATGCAGAGAGCAGACTTTGCTTCTGGAACATACGTTTCACACATCTATTTTCCTCCCATCATCCTTTTATGCAATTACAGAAAACGAGTTAATGGGAGCGAAGATTGGAATTGGAGTGGTTTAGGAGGGGCAGCAGAAGGATGGGAAAATTGATAATTGATATTGATGTTCGTGGTTAGATGATAATGTCATGTGCTCCTCTTGCTGCCCGAGAGAGAGAGAGACACTGATTTAAATCATCAGAAGTTTGAGGAAACGGGCAACATTTCTTTTCTGCCGCTTGTTTTCTAATAGTTTTGACATTCATGAATGTGTTAAAGGAATTCACAATCAAAGTGCTAATTTTTTTTTTTA
This sequence comes from Clinocottus analis, assembly GCF_023055335.1. Lineage (NCBI taxonomy): Eukaryota > Metazoa > Chordata > Actinopteri > Perciformes > Cottidae > Clinocottus > Clinocottus analis. The sequence continues at coordinate 2,707,336 of NW_027175920.1, forward strand.
ATTTAACAGCGAGTTTCTAAAGGGCTCCTTAATAAATCACCGGCAACAGAGAGGAGCGATCGCCCAGATTAAAATAATGAAAAAGAGAAACGCTCCTCCTTTGTGATATCCTGACACAATAAGTCTGTGATCTCTCGTCACCACATGGAGGACAAATTGCTCTCGTGAGACACGTCGTTCCATTTTGAATTCTTCCACGCGGGATACGAGCGTCGGCGATAAGGAATGTGAGCGGTTGTTGGAGTTTACCCCAAAACGTGAGCACCAACTAAAGATAACCTGATAATCTTTTTATTGCTCAGGAAAAACTGTGAGCGCACAACTACGGCAAGTGCAAAGGGTCAAAGCTGACCCACACGTGTGTGTGTAAACAACCATCTCAGATATCAACGATGACTTTGGTTAGTTCAACGCCATCACAACCACTGGAAATGAAGAAAAAAAGACATACGTTTATGATACTTACATGTTTTGTTTTGCAAAATAATCTTGACAGATGAACTCCACTTGTATGATTTGGGAATTATGAGTGCAATCACCGGACCGGAAAACTGCTGCTTTTAAATGACCTGAACAGCGGCGGCGTGAGTGTGAGTATACACACACAAGGAGAGACATTAAATGATAACATCGTACGTTCAGTCATTGTCTCATGCCAGGTGGAGAACACTGTTGTGACCAGAAACACTTTGATTTTGAATTAGTTTTCCAGGCCAGAAAAGTGTAATTAGGCCGTTGATCAATATTGAACTCGGACATTGCTCTACAGTCTACTCAGGGGTCCTAAACTGTGATATCGTGGTGCGTTCAGCTGGTATTCTGAAAGACGCTTTACGGACTCTAACCTCCCATTTGACTTTTTAAGAATAGCTTCGTATATAGCTTCATATATTCCACCTTGTTAGAGGCACAATTGTGCACTTGACACTGAAACAGAGACGTGTTCCTGTTTCGAAATCTACACTTTTCGATGCCAAGCGTTTAGTTTCTTTCACAAATGACTCATGATTTATTTTATTACGACTGTTGCTCAGAGGGACGGTTGTCTCTTTCTGACATTTAAAATGTCAGTAAGGTTTAACCTTTGTACAGCGTTTTGTTCACCGTGTACCAGACATTCATTATTATTTTTTAAGACTTAAAGCATGAAAGACTGAATATAGAGTACTCTGCTCATCTGACTGTCATGAAGGAATCAAGCTTATGGATTGGATCTCAAAGTTTTTATATATATATTTATATATTTAGGGTCGGAGAGACCACTTCACACTCTCTCCGGCCGTGTTTCAGCTCATTAGCGTGAGCTAAATCTGCTGTCTCTGACGGATTTGTGTCCATCAAAGGTTCAGCTTTATGTTTTCTCTCCATTTCCTGATGGCCCCATGTCTCCGGGCGCTGGCTTCATCAGGCGTTACATTGATCCATCACAAAACGGAGAGAGAAAACCGAAGGGGAGGTATTTCCATCTGTTCCATTTGTTTTTTAAAATAAGATGTAATCGAGAGTTTGGTTCCTGTATCATGAGTTTCTTTTCAAAAAGCTTGACTCCGGACACGGAAATGAGAAGGCGCCACTTCCTGTAATTCATCGCGTGAGCTTCAGAAGCGCCGGCACGCGGGCCGGTTCAACTCCCCCATGAAGATGTCGTTGTCTCGCAGCTCATCCACGCAAACAATTGATTGTAATCGATCGGTTGCTGCACTCCTAAATTGATTGACGTGGTCCAATGTGTGAGATTGTTCCAGACAATTAATCTCAGTCCACTGCTGAATCGTGGGAGAAAAAAAAACTAAAGCAGAGCTGAGGACTGTAAACTCGAAGGGGGGAGTGCATGGACAACCCCGCAAAGAGACTCCCTTGCATTAGCAACATCTGATTTACAGTACAAGAGCAAACATGGCTCGGACATGATGTTTAAATGTGTGTATTGATTTATTGAAGGGGTCTTGGATCCCAGGGCAGTGGAGCATTGACGCTTTATGTTGGGAGATTACGACGAGAACCGGGCCTCCGTATCGCGTAGCTGGAGCCCGGAGGGGCTCAAATGGTTATCTGGCCTTTTCTCATTAACTGAGAGATGAAAGCAGGGGATCGTCTTCGGTCATGCGTCCCTTAGAGGAAAAACCTGAACTGGGACATTAATAAAGGACTGAAGTCTGAAGGGAATCAGTCTGCTAGTATCTGTCACGGCCGAGGAGGAGTCATTTCTCAGGGCGCCGTAACCCTCAGCTTCCACTTCGGTCTTTCGCTTTTCCACGAAAAACCCCCGGTGTCAAACCGACTCTTAACTCAAATCAGAGCACTGTCAACGCCAAACAGAGAGGGGTTAAATCCCCCCCGAAGCCCTCGAGACCACTATGTGTTACATTTTAACGAGGCGGAGAAGGTCGGCTGCTTTGCGCTCAACAGTATAATATGTGTACAATTGTCCGAAGGCAACGAAGATACTGCTAATAAAGAGAAAACCTGGACCGCGGAAGGAGCAGATATGCAAAAATACACGCAACGATATGTCACTCTTATTAAAATCAGAAGTGATGTAAGTCTTCATGCAATACTGGAAAAAACACCAAATGAGGTCTAGTTAGCTTTTAACACAAACTTCTCCTGGATCTTTGAAAAGGAACTAACTTTTATGATTCTTGACCTGAGTCTCATTTTCATAATTGTGTGCATTACGATTATGAGTTATTTAAACTCACCATCTTGCTGAAGTCGACAGAGAGCGAAAGCCTCCCACTTGCAAACAGATTGATCGGTAGCTTTAGTTTAGCGAGCAATTTCCCTGCATTTATATCTCTGCCGTGAGCTACAATAGCTAATTTATGTGTTTTTAATTCAGGAACAAAGAGTTTGAAGTTGTGTATTAAACTTAAGGAGAATTGCAATACAAACCCATAAACACTGAGTTCTCTGGAAGTCAATATTTAAAGCAAACATGTGCAGCGTGATACCTCCCACATTTTGGACAAGAATACATTTATTCCATATGAAAACATGGTCATTTGACCGGGTCAATCGCTATTGTTTCTGCTCCCCGGCTGGAAGGTGTGCCTGCATGAGTGAGTCTTGTTACAAGGGATCATGTCTAGATGGACACACTAGAATCACAAACACTTGTGCAAACTCTTATATATTGAAATGATGTCCTTCGTAGTTTTTCCACATTTGACGTGTACAGCAAAAGCTCTTAGAAAGCCAGACACTCTGTCACTACCCGAGCTGTCTGACACACGAGGAAGATTTGGGCAGAATTCAGACAAAACCTGAATGCTGTGTCTCTTTTTTTCATCTGGAGAACACTGCATTTTCTACCTTTGTGCCTATTGTTCAGAAGTCATTCATGCCCCTACTGCAAACCTGGCCACAATACAAGGAACAGACAAAGTTAAAAGATGGCAGCTGAGTTAAGGTTTTGGCAGAGTAAAATGTTCCAAGATGGATGTCTGGATAGTTTTACAAAAGCACATCTTGTGAATTTGAACAGCTCTCACCTGCAATCCATCTGGGCGAGACAAAATAGAGAAACACAAAGTTGTTGCCCACTGGAGGTTTGACAGGGATATAAAAACTACTTTGCCAATTGAAGTGTGATTCCACCAATTAGGCGAAGAAAGCCAGATGAAACTTTCTGACAGCATGACGAACTGTTTTAAATTAGACCTACTTTTTGACTCCTTGGCTGTCTGGGTATATTTTTTTTGCATTTGTCTCAACAATTATCCACATCCAGGATGAAAATCTCATTCTGATTCATTTTAGGTGAAGTAATAAATCAAAAAAATGGCATACAGCAGGTCGGACGGAAAAGAAACGGGTTGTACGACGAAGACAGAGAAGGGAAATTGACATTTTCCAAGCCAAAGCACAGGGGGATGGAAATGTTGATTGCAGTAGAGGGAAAAGGGAAATGTAGATACAAAATCTCTACAGACAAATGTCGCACTTTACCTGATTTTTGAGGAACAACTTTCCCATCTCACTGTTGAATTTGGTGCCCAGATTGGCTGGTGAACTCGTAACATCAAATAACAAGAAGCAATCTCCTAAAAAATAATGGAGCTTGCGATGAAAGATGGAAGCCAATAAGCCATGAATAGAAATAGATTTACATCGTGATTATGATTTGAAATAGAAGTTTGTGGTCAATGTAGAGTACAAATATACATTAGAAAAGCACACTCTGTGTAAAACTCAATAAGCGCCACTGAATGACACCAAAATAATGGCTTCCCAGAGTTTGATAATAGTTTCTTTATGTCTGTTCCCACAAAAATATTCTGTTGTATAAAGTTTAAAGGAAGCAGAACCGAGGCCTTGTTTGCTCTCTTTTTATTTGTTGAGTGTTAAAGTCCTGGACGTCGACAGACGACATATGACTTAATTAAACGGAGTAATTCCCTGGCAAATAAGTTTGAGCTTTTCTCAGGATATCGCCTGTTTGATGAGGAGATTTCAGGAGAAATGAAGCCCATCTTTCCAAATGACAGAGATTTAGCTCGTAGACAGGAGAGATTGTGGGGGAGCTTTCTCACTTGGGCAATTTGATATAATAACTCCATCTAATAACAGTCATTTCTTCAGTCGGAGCCATTCCTGGTTTCTAACTGGGTTTTGAATGACTACCTTGTGAATTACCTGCGAGTCGAATCGCTAATGGCTTTTTAATCACCTTGAAAATCACTATATCCACCGCAAAAAACCAGCTCTCTTTTACTCGTGGAGAAAACTTCTCGCTTCTCCTTAATGATCCTCCCAAGCACACACTGTTATTGTTTTCCCGTTGGTGTGTGTTTCTGTTTGGCGAGGAGATGGCTCATTCTTAATAGCGCCTTTCTTTGCCAATATCCAATTTATTCACTGGTTCACCTACATCCTCTTTGACAAAGCCACTGGAATAATAAATTTTTAAAAAAAGGAAGGAGAAACAGAAGGAGACAGCAACAGCATGATCCCTTTCCTGAATGTAGGTAATCTAAATTGAGTCAAATCCATAAAAAGATGGTATTACACTTTCATGCTGTATAGCATCACTGCGGAGAGTAACTCATAAGGGAATTAATCCCACTGCCACGGCTCACAGGCTTCCCCTGCCTGGTCCTGCTTTCCTAATCTATCATTTCCTCCTCTTACAAACAAATACTGCGCTCATTCTCTCACGTCATTGTGGATATAATCGAGTAAACCCGAAAGCATGAAAATGCCACCAGTTTAGGTGTCAACTCTCGTTAGCGTAAGACTTGTATATCTAAAAGCACAGCTTGCGGAGGCTTGGCATCGCGTCTGAGGAGGGCAGCTGAAAGAGAGTCACATTTTGCTCTGGGTATTTGCCAAATCCTCACAAGCATTAAAGCGATAGCGTAATGGTTTGGGAAAGGGCCAGAGTCCTCGATCTACAGTGTCAAATGAGCACGCTGGCAGCAAAAAAAAAAACATTTAAACGTTTGAATGGTATCCTTTATTACATTCTCGGGGAATAGAAGAGGCTGCTTAGGCGTCAGCAGCGAGCGCTGATACCGTTATCGGGCTCACACTGACTCACACAGCTGGATCCAGCCAATCTATTCAATTCCATTCTCCAATTATATAGGATTCATTATACGGGATTTCAATACCGGCGGACGTTGTGAACGTGTTGCTGAATTAAAAAGGTTTACACCAAGTTGATGGTATGCAATTTATTTTAATGATAATAAATAACAATTCAGTCAATGCAAATATATGTATTATTTTGTACTGTATATATACTGAGATAATTCAGGCTTGACCTAAAAAATGCTTTTATAACTTTACTTTTTAAAATAAAGTTTGTAATAAAAAATATATATATACATATATATATTTATTTTTTTTATAAATGAAAAAAGTAAAGTTATTAAATATAAAAATATATATATATATTTGTATTTTATAACTTTTATTTATAAAATATATATATATATATATGTATATATTTATTTAAATTAAAAGAAAATGGTTAAGTTATAAAATATTATATATATATATGTATATATATATATATATATATATATATATATATATATATATATATTAAAATAAAAAAATGTAAGTTATAAAAAGCATTTTTCAGGTCAAGCCTGAATTATCTCAGGCACTTCCACACAGTGAGGCATATAGCTTATGAATGAAACACATTGGGTTTCTCATCATTACTGAGTATACGTCAGAATTCCTTTAAGCATTTTTTTCTCACTCTTTAAAAAGAAAAGACTGCATGTCAACGTCTTGGTGCTTTTTGGAAGGAGCCTGCGTGTCAAAAAGCGATCAAATTGTCTATGCACCATTTGGCCCCAACGCCAACACAGCATGAACAGCGACCTCAACTCTGGGTCATGAAGGACAACCCATTGTCAGTTTTGACTGGAAAAGAATTTGTATGGAGTGAGGGATGTCACACATAGAGGGCCGCGGGGCCTAACAGCTTTTTGGCCCAGTGTTTGTCCCTCGGGATGATCCATAATTCATGTGGGAGTCGTGCACTTGTCACAGTGGCTCTGTATAGTGACTTCCACAAAGAGGAGAGGTGTGTGTGAATGGCAAACACAAATGCAATGCATCGTCCCGCATCATCCTTCAGAAGGAAGCGAGCCGGCTCGGTTCCTTCACTTGTCCGCATAGTAATGTGGAACTGGTGGTGTAAGCAAACGTGGCCTTGTTGTGCACGTTTGTGTTTAACATACGGCTGTTGAGTTACTCTCATAACTCACAATGAAATATTTAAGGGGAGTTTCATCAATGAATTGCATCTAAAATGTATTTATTGAATACATGCACATACCTGCATATTATTTAATAATGTACGAGATACAATCTAACAGGATGCCACCAGAAAATAGAGTTTCAAACATTACCATAAGGCTCAATCGACACCTTTCTAGTACAATCTCAACGGAAAATTAGCATTGTGAGCCTCACAAAAGAGCAACGTTTATTTCAGACCTTCTTTATTACATTAGTCTGTGCAGGTGTTCATATTATTCTGTCGCCACCTGCACACGCTCCGTTCTCTGGCTGTTTTAATGTGTCCGTGGATGAGTGCCTGAGTAGACGTAAACACACACGCTGTTCAACAACCTCTGGGGGAGCTTGTCTAGCTAACCTTAGCTGCTGCTAGCTAGCTAGTCATTAGTGTCACATGCGCTTTGGTGCAGGCACCTCGAGGTCAGCTCATTTTCTTCATCTGCTTTACTCACGCTTCACAATCAGTGGCTCATTCACCAGCTGAGTGGCTAACCGCTGACGAGTAACGTCCTAATCCTATTTAACATGTTTCCTTACGATACCTAAACAGCCTGAAGCTATAGCCTACGCTGCTCTTTTTAAAACACCGTCATTCTAAAAGAACCGGCACGAACAAAATGGAGTATTGTACCATTATTAATGGCATTGTATTGTGATTACTTCCTGGTATTTGTTAAGCGCTTTGTTTGTTGCATTACTCTACACAATGTACTGAGAAGAATCGAGATGAAAACAAGGCAAAACGCCTTAAAATGAACTTCCTCAATGCCGATTTGTCATCAGCTGTAAACTCATAAATCATGTTCATGGGCTACTTCACTGCCTTCATGCTAGCCCTAAAAAAGAAGAAAGTCGAATATTAAATGCATTTTTAAGAGACAACGGTTGAATATCCTGTAAACGGTTCGATTAGTCCGGCAAGCTATTTACACAGATGTAGATTTTGAAGAAATCTGGTTTCTAAAGTATCTAAAAACCAAAGCGCCAGGGCAACCTGCGGAGCCTTCGAGCGCAACACTCAGGCCGCGATTACATAATAATTTTCGGCGCACGCACCTCAAACCACGCTTTTTAGACGGTTGACTCGCTCATGCCAATGCAGTATTCATCGAGCTCCCCTCTCCTCCTCTCCGTCTCCTTCTGGATGAGTTCATGTCTCTTCAGTGCACATCACTATCTCTACTTCTTTCCTCTGTGCTTCCTCGCTTCAAGTTTCCATAGAGCCGGTCCTGTCTCCTGACACGGATCGTGGTCAATGCCTATACTACTCATTATATGAATCATTTCTGTCATATTCATTGAATGTGCTGTAAGTGTGTTACGTTGTTCATTCTGGTCACATGATATCTATTGCTTCTGTCCATCCGGGGAGAGGGATCATCCTCTGTTGCTCTCAGGAAAGTTTCTTCCCATTTTTCTCCCGTGAAAGGGTTTTTACTGTCTGTATTTGGGAGAGTTGTTCCTGATCCGATGTGAGGTTCCCAGTACAAGGATGTCGTGTGTGTACAGACAGTAAAGCCCTCCGAGACAAATTTGTATTTGTGATCGTGGGCTATACAAAATAAACTGAATTGAATTATTCTGCCGCAACTCCCTCCACCTCCAACCTTCTCTAATGAAGATTAAATAAGGCGGTTTAGTTCTCACAGCAGGAGAGCAAAAGGGATAAGCGGCAGCCTCTTCCCGCCAATTCTAACTTGGTATATAGATTGTTCATTTCCAGGGAGAAGTGTGTGACTGAAATGTGTTTGCATAGACAGAAAGCACTCTTAGTGAGACAAATAAGTCACATTTAATGTTAGAGTAAGGCGACTCCACATGTAATGAAATGCGTTTACAAAACAACATCATTGTAGTCGTCTTATTTAATTGTTTATGATAAAGGTATTACATTTTTATCATATCCATGCACATTTTCCCACTGCTTTTCCTCTTCTGAATCCCCTTAAACATGGTCGGTAGAATTACCTAATTTCCCCACAGAGACCCGCAATATTGCTTTGAAATATTATTCTCTTTGATCTCTCCTGCCAGAGTTGCTATTCTCATACATTACTACTGCTCTCCGTGATGAATTATAGTTATCGCCGCCTTGCACTTTCAGGGGGTTCCCACTGAATTCTCAAACATGCACAGCATATTCCAAACGGCTTCTCACTTCCCCGCGATCTGTAAACTGAACAATTCATATTTGTGCGAACTCCCGGCTCTCTTACAAAAAACTAGACACAAGAGGATTGAGACAGCTGTGATGCACTGCGAGTGAGCAAAAAAATAATAGGACGAATCATGCGTGAATGAACGTGCCGCTGAAAGCTTTTTTCAAGGATTTTCTTACCCTCGGAATAAAATTCACCGTTTCCTCTAATGCGTGTATGTCACTCGGCCATTATGTGTTCACAGACCAGGAGACAATGAGGAAGTTAGAGCTTGATGCATCAAGCTCAACATGACAGAAATAATTGAACTTTTGAAAAAGGCAGCTTCTTTTTTTTTTTTTTTTAAAGTTAAATGTTCTCCACTTCACACTGTTAACACATGTGGGTGTACAGGCGTGTCTGCAGGTCGATCCTCATCTGTGTTGCCATGGAGAAAATAGCTCAATGCATTGAGGTCACGAACGGGTCAGTAATGGAAAAAAAAAAGAAAGCAGTTATCACCCTTTAAAAAATGTGGCCTGTGCCTGTCAAGGCGATACTCTTCCCCTGCATACTTACTTAATATCTGTTAGGAGACAACGGCTGAAAATATGTTAATGTAACATCTCTCATTTTTAAGCAAGGACACTTTAAAAAAAAACTCCCCTCCAACTCGAGAATGAAATGTGTTTACATGGCTGCATTGGCAGTGAGTGAGTGGAGGGTTACAGAATGGATAAATAGAGCCATTTTGTTTTGGAGATCATAAATATCTCATCTAACTCTAACAGTATGGTGGAGGAGAGATTGGATAAATATTCAGCGACGCGAGGGAGGGAGTAGGTGGAAAGTGAGAGATTTCAATATACCTCCATAAAGCAATAGACTGCAGCAGCAATATTCTCCACGCGCAAAATGGCAAGTGCTGATGGACTGTTTTTGGCATTTGAAAATAGATTTCTCGGTCCCATCGTCTCAAAGTGCCCCGCGGCCATTTCATAGCTTAACCAGGGCATTGGAAGAAGGACTTCGCTCATTCTATGATAACACTAATTGCCCCTAGAATTCATCTTAATATCTTTTGCTACAGATCATCACCTAATTACCGCTAACAAAGAGCAGCTGGAAGGTACATGGTATTAGTGGAAGTAATGATCCAATGGTAATGAGAACAGCGGGTGAGATATAGACATGAGAATGGAATCAACGTTACGGCCATACTACTTTCAAGAATAGACAAAAAAAAGCAGACAAACAATGAGAGGGAGGAGTGTGGCGCATCAAATGCTGTATGCCGCAATGGGTCATTTGTATACAGTAGGTATAGCAACCGTGCCAGATAGACTACTGTCTGTTTTCCCATAATTGCACTTAAAAAGGTACTTATTTGCCTCGCTACAAGTGGTATTAAAATAGCATAATGGATCCGGTCTAAATGATAATGAAAGCAGATTGCATTCAAGGGGCACTTACACATGGAGATCAGTTTATTCGTCACAAAACTGACGGATCTGAGGAAAGAAAAAACAGACGGTGTCTTGAGATTGAGACGACAAAGCCGGTGTCACGAACGAGGTGGTGTAGAGTTTGTAAGACATGGACTCCAGCAGGCGCGGGAGTCCTAATGAGAGACCCGACTGCATGTTTTTGCTGCAATACATAAACAGGGGGAGTGCCCCTTTAAGAGATGAAAGCACTAAGCAGCGTTTGTAGGAATCAATCTCGATGGAAGAAAATGCTAATATTTTTTCAGTAATGGTGGATGTGTTACTAATGGAGGCACATCTCACAGTAGATAGTCGTACTTGGAATGACAGCGATGCTTCCAGACTAAAGATATGCTTAATACAAGCGGAGTCCCGTCATGGATATCGACATCGTGGGTTCAGATTTCTCCCGTTGAAAGCACCACCGACACACTACACACTACACACATGCTTGGTACATGATCAGGCTCTTTTATGCTTCAACTATATTTGGTTCGCGTCATATTTCAGACTCAAAATCAGAAACGGTTCATTGCCAACTACGTTTGCACATATAAAGAATTTTGACAATAAAATATGAGCAACAAGTACAAGTTGAAAAAAGTCTGTTATTAAAGTGTCATGTGTATATATTATACATTGTTGTGAAAGAGTTTAGCATGGATGTGTAAATGTATGCAACTGTCCTGAAGATGGAAAAGTCTGAGTCAGTGCGGCTCCGTAAAAGAAGAACAAGGTTATTAGAAACAGCAGCAAGCTTATTCAACTATCAATAATTTCTACCACATTCAGAAGCTTGTTCAAGAAAAAACAGCAGCTAATCACAGTCCTTGCAGTCACGCGCTACATCATATCTCCGCGCGGCTACATGCGTAGAGTCCGAGACTACACTGTTACCCAAGCATTGAAAAAAAAAAAAAAAATCAAGCTGAACTCCACACGTGTAACCGAGCCCAACCTTTGGCAGAAACACCAATTCACAAACCGGGGTCATTTGTCAGCTGAACCACTGCGCTTGGAAGCCGCTCTCGATGCTAAGAGGTGAGCTTCGGCGCAGCGTCCGGCCAGCAGCTCGATCTGAGCGGACAGGAGGCCAGGAAATGTTAGCTGGCTAAAGCCGGCCTGCAGTCGGCCAAGACCGACACTGCGGGTGCAGAGTGGAGCAGAGGCAAGGGCAATCTGACTGAGGGCATGAGGGACGAGAGACATCCTGGCACTGCAGGATGGCGGCGTGTGTGTTTGTGTACGTGTGTGTGTGCTGGCTGGTTGGCTGGAGGGGAGCAAGTGGAAATTAATGATTGTACAGACACCAAATGGCAGCTGGGCAGGTCTCCGGCACGGTCCAGGGGACTGTCGGAGAAAACCTGTTTATGATGTCGCCTACTGGACTCTGCTGAACAGTCAGATAAAAGGTGTTACCGCGAGCAAGAGATACGGGGGAAATGTTGTCATTGCGTTGCTAGCTAGGGAGCTTCCCTGCGAGGCCAGTACAGCCCTGACACTAATGTGGAATAATTACCCTGTCTGTGAGAAATACTACATGAATCTAATCCCAACAGGAAGAAGATTAGCGGATTAGCCCGGGGGGGTTAAGAGTTCATATTCCTCTTATTCCGCGCCTGCTCCAAGCTGAACCCAGAACCACTCAATATAATGGTTCTTTAAATGAAACTCGTGGTATTACTTGTGTTTGTATTACTTAAGCCGCAGCCAATCAAAACTTGCTTCTGTCACATTCAACCCGCAATTCTCTAGCCGTCGAGTTTTGAGCCCCATCTTTAAACTGTTCCCATCCACTTTGCACAGTGAAGGATCACTTGTGCTTCAAAGTATTCTGTTCACGTTATCAGCCTATTGATGTGTACATGTGCACATAAAAACATATTTTACAGACAGTAAAATGTGGCACTGATCTAAAAAGACAGGAAACCTCCAATTCTGACGAGCGAAGCCAATGCGGGAATTTCTTAAACTTGCATTCTTTCTGCTGGCCAGCAGGGGGCGACGCCTGGACGTAAAACAAAGTCTGATTGTTTAGAAGAACCTACTTCTCACTTGATTTATTACCTCAGTAAACATTGTATACATGAGTGTATTGTCTCAATCGCTAGTTTCAAGTCGTCTTCAATACAGCATGATGTTCATTTAGTAAATGATGGTCCCTTTTAAGGTAAAATAGACCATAAAACGGAGTATGCTGGCGGAGCTATCCTGTGATTGACAGAGCCAAAAGCTCCAACACTCCTTCATAACTGCTGTTCTGACTACCTTCAATGTAACATTGATCCAGCACCACAAAGTGCCTCTGCATAAATCAAGGCGCAGTCGGTCAGCCCTCAGGCCTCGCACGGTGGGGAGACTGGAAATGGCCTGAGGGGTAACAAGTAGGATTGATGAGTGCATGGACTGGATGGAATAGGCGACACACACACACATTCTTCACTCAAAGGGTGTCTTTCAGGTAATACATATGAATTGTCCTATTGCGAAACATTTTTTGAAACTTTCAAACCGATATTTTGGCCTTTGGTCGCCACCAGTGGCAACAACTTTTTAGAAGAAAGAAAGATCTTTAAATATTGCTGTTACAGTCACAACTGAACTAAGGACGTCAGTTTCGGTTCATTTCGCTTCCCATACACACCCATAAACCAGTACCTAATTGGTTAATCTTAAGGAAGAAAAAAAACGTATTGAGCTTTGGTGCCACATTGAAGTAATACATCCATCCAATTTCAATATTTTTGTATTGTCTATTTATTCTCTGACGCTTCTTGTCGTGCCCTCATCAGGTTTCGGGTGGTCCGATCTATCGGCCATCAATCAAATGATATACGTCCTAAATAGTTTGATGGATCACTAAATAGTTTGATCGGTGGTCTATGAAGGCCGTTCAGATGATGCATTGATTCTGTATTGAAACGTTTTCAATACTCATTTGTCTGCTTTCAAGCCTGCTCTTTAAATCACTTTGACACACACACACACACACACACACACACAGGCACAAACACACACATAAACCTGGTCCAGCGTCTCAGAGCTCGCCAAAGCTTTCTTTTCAGTGGTCATGTTACATAAACATAACATACGCTAAAACACAGAGAGACCGACACGCATACCCGGTGAAAAATACTCTTTGTAGTAAACCAATTAATAATTAATTGTTGACATCCCTGACCACAACTAGGAAACTTGTGCACGTGCGTTGGTGCATAGACGCGCACGGACAGAAGCATCTCTGTTAGAGACGATTGCGAAGCAAATTAAGTCGTTTGTCTTTGGGGTTTGAAGTTGAACTGACCCGTCAACGTCACCAATGGAAGTGAAACCAGAGGAACCTGAACGCAAACAATAATGACACCGCGCAGCATCCATACAACACCTTGATGAGAAACACGTTAAGTTCACCATCTCCAGGTAGCTTATCCCGCCGCGTGCTGCAGGGCCCGACAAGCACCTGAGCTCAAAGACACTGGAGCTGGCAGCTCAACGGCACAGTGAGGGAGCGGCTGCAGGAGCTGGCACACACATCGTCGTCCCGATTGTCAACGCCGTTCGCTGGGTTTGTCATTATCAAGCTGACGAATGACTGCAAAGTATCTCCACTGATCAATAGGTGGCAAAAAATTCCACCCATCCTTTCAGTTCGGGCTCATAAAAGCTGATGCCCGGCTCCAGCCAAACGCTTTCAAAGGTTAGTGTTGAGCCATGTGACCTCCTCTGTGAAAGCTCTCCATGCAGCATGATATCTGCAAAATACTCATAACTGTGCAGCAGCTCTTCTTCCTCCTCCTCTTCTCTATTCTATTGTGAGTTTTTTGAACCGTACGGGGCCCGAGCGGGCAGCGAGTCATGACGAAAGCCGACATTGCTTTTTTTCGAGCATAATTGAGAACTTCACAATAAAGTTTCTCAACAGTTTGTGGGCGACTCTGACAAGTGTAAGTAGGTCCGCATTGAGATTCTGTCAGGGTAAACCTTCAGACTCTAATAATCTCCCCTCGTCTGCAGATGTACTTTAAGTTTGCCTCTGATAAGGCTGCCGGAAAAGGGATCAATACTCGACGAATCAATGTGATCGATAATCAGGGAGATTAGGGGAGGCAGTGCGGTAGAGAGGATTTTGAAGTACTCTCCTCTTGCATTCCTAATGACAGGCGCACTTGAACACAACTTCAATGACACGGCCGCTCTTCCTAATTTCACGTTAACTTTTTTAAGCCTTTGTATTTCATCCCACATTATCACTGCAGGTGATATCACAACTTTTTAGGAACTGCTTATTCTTTCCATAACAAATATACACGCTCCAACCACGGTTTTATTTTACAGTGCGAGACATTTGAAAACCAACTTCATGACCGAAGTAGATCCAATAAAGATTCGATAAACTACTCCGGGGGGAATCCTTTGTTGCCTTTTATGCATAGATCAAGTCGTGATGAATCCCAGACACCTGCTGCTGCGTTCGCGTTCAGGTAGCGTCGCTTCTGCTGTCGCCCAAACAGACGCCCCGCGGGCAGAGGAGATGTGTCGTGACCCACGATGTCGACGGCGCCATCATCCACGCTTTGAAAAGAAGATCATTTATTTCCTTCTCATCCCCCCACGATGCCTTTTTTTTAATAAGTCGGTGAGAGCATCCCTCAGCCTCAGGGTAGATATTTTTATTACGAATGTAACGTTGAAAAAAGGGGTGGGGGAAGGAGAGATTACAGTTTATTTGAGGTACTATTTTAATACCAGGCGTGTCCAAAAATGAAAGGACTAAGAAGTAGTAAAATAATTTCAATCAAGGTGAATTAGCAGTTGCCCAACAGGCTCATTGAATCCATCTTTTGTAAACACAAATAATAAGAAATGCATAGAAACATCCACATCTCTAAAGATGCAAATACCTTGAAGCTGATACAAAGCTTCCTTGTATTCAAAAGAAAAGTCCTTTTGGCCAAAGATCCCATGTTGGTGTCGAGGATTTTAGGGCTTGAGCCTGATTTTATGGGATCTATTTGTACAACTGTGTTTGTTTTTTCCCTCTGCATCAAATCCAGCCCTGCGATCCCTCCCTTTTCCAACGCGATGAGAGCTGCTGCAGCTGACGAGAGGAGTCCATTCCTTGATGCACAGCGTCTCCCATTGTCACAGCGAGGACCAGACACAGGCCGAAAAGCCCGTTTGAGCGGCTACCCGCTGCCCTCTGCTGTAGGAAAGCAGAGCTGCAGAAACGTGGATTTAGAAATGTGTGTTTAGAATCACGCTGGGTTTCCACAAAGAGCTCGGCACGGAGGATCACGTCCGTTTGCTGTGCGAGCAAATGGAATAACGATCATCCCGGTGCAGAGGAGCTTTACTTAAACCAAGCATGGTCATTTGTTGTAATCGAGGAGGCTGAGCTGATCCTCCCCACGCAGTGTTACTGCAGCACATCCAACCCTCACAGACACGGGCACTCCATGAAGACAACCAATAACAATATATGTTGTAATACAACTACGAGAGACCTTCATATTCAGGGATTAATCAAATATAATCAACACACACATGCAGCAATTCTGGCTGGGGCCTGTGTAATATCTCAAATATACACACTCAGTATTGTTTTATCAGCTTGATACATCATGACACTGATGTTCACACTGATGTTTCCAAAGTTCATTACAGAAACTCAAGCTTTAAGTCCTTTTGGGTCACAGCTGTTGGCCCTGATTAAATGAAATTGCTTCCATAAAAAAAAGCCTTTTTTACACAGCAAATCGTCAATTTTACCAATAAAACTCCAATAACAATTGGCTGTTTATTCTCATTGACATCTCTGATTGACCTCAAACCAAGTCTAGTGTCCATTTCTTTGCCTATAAATTACATTTTGGCAAACAAAGGGACTAAAGCGGTTTATGCACAATCCATATCAAATATAAAACATGAAATATGTATTTGTTCTTATAGTAACATTGTTTTTTTTTGTCACCTTCATCAAGCCCAGTTTGATGCAAATACATCACTAAATATTCTCCAATGCCAATATCTGTTGGACCCCAGGCAATAAGGAAAGTAAATAAAAGCTAAACATGGTTAAATATATAAAGACAGTCACCATGTTGATTTTATATTTTATGATGTAGCCTCAAAGCTCGTCACTACCCATCTGTAAATCAGATTTAATCCATATCCATACAGTCTTCTAACAATGAAACACTGCAGTTCCTTCACATCACACTCCTTGAGCATCTTTTGGAGGACATCTTTCTGAATCTTAAAGAACGGAGTAACGATCCACCGTCCTTTTACCTGCTAAGAGTTGCAATCGCGTCCCCTCGGCTATGCCGAGGAGCGGTGTGACTGAAAGTCGGTTGGACAAAAAGAATATAGAGTAGAATCTCTTCTGCCGCGAGCAGTACAAAAAGACTGGTAATTTGAGTCCCCGTTGTGGTGACGAACAGCGGTTCAAAACCGCAAACAAGGCCTACGGAGCGGCGAGGGATGGCGGCATGAAAACACACAATCTCACGGTGTCTTTTCAAGCCTCCGCTTTTGTTGCAGGTGATAACAGAGGCGCCGAGGTACTCTGTACTCCTGAAATCCTGAACAATTACCGACACAAACTGCACTCCATCTTTCGCCGTGATTGACAAGACACTGCTGAAAATTTAAAGCCCTGAGTGAAACACGTCCAATAGCATGAGCGCTGATTGAGCATCGAGGGGGAAGGTGGCCTGTGGACACGTGCAGACACGTAGACAGCGGGTTGATTAAAAACGACTGATCTGGTGTCTCCCGTCTTTATGAATTAATGTCATGTCAAGGTGGATCTCCGTGGAAATGGACTAAGGTGTCACTCAAACTTTAACGACCAAATATGCTCGGCTGGCGCGCAGCTCCGGGTGTAAATTATTGACAAAGCTTGCCCGTCGTATTTGAAACTTGAATACTAAAAACCGTCTGAAGACGGTGGAGCTCGTTAATGAACTCTCGGTTCCAGGAGAAACATCTATACTGTATCCGCATTCAATAGTGCAGCGGTTGCGTTTGCCGCTTCCAGAGCAACAACCATTTCCTCTGAAACAAAAGTATGCAAGAAATTAGAAGGCAGAAGAATTACCTGAAGCAGAAGAAAAGTAAAGGGAACTGACACCCACTGAGCAGAAATGGGTTTTACAATCTAGCAGGATTGGCCCATTAACTGTGCTCTGCTGTTGCAGATATCATATTATTTTTTTGTCAAGAAGTGGGAATAATAGATGTGAATTTCTTCTGAGTAAACCATTTATATACTTAAAGGCGTATTACTCTGGCACCGGTTTGGATTCATCTGTCTTGACTGTAAAAGATAATTGAACCCATAAGTCAGCTGGTTTGGTAGAAATGTGTGTATGTCTCAGTGGCGTCTCAGGCGAATGTTTTGGCTTTTTGAGGAACCATAAATTTGGGTTAGTCTAGGGACAAAAATAAATACCTGACAGAATGTATACAAGTAAAACAAATCACAGTAGTTGTGCAGGAAGCAAATTGGGCCTCTGGGCTTACAGCCTCTCTGTATCCACTTTACTTGAATTTAAGAAGAGAAGAAAAACAAGGAAAAACTAAAGATAGATAGATAGATAGATAGATAGATAGATAGATAGATAGATAGATAGATAGATAGATAGATAGATAGATAGATAGATAGATAGATAGATAGATAACACATTTCCCATTGCCCATAAACCATTTCACCAGTCAAACAGGATTAATAAAATAGACTGAATGCAGCTTACTATGGCTGCTTTATCTTCTTGAAACAGGAATGTTGCATCACCCAGAGGCAGTCTGACCTTGGGTTGCATGAAAAACCTGGAGCCCTGACAGTCATCGGCCGAGTGAATAAAATCCTGAAAGCATTTTAATACAACTTGAAGTTTTCTTTCACCTTTGCCTTCCTGGCAAGATTCACTTTTTGGAGGTGCCAGTTCTGAAGAGGTTTTATTGTCCATATGAGAGGAGCTTTAAATTACTTTTGAACCCGCTCAGTGGTTTATCTACTCTCTTCTGCTGAATATTTAACTTCAAGCACTTTATATTTGGCCTATCAGTGGTGTTTGGAGGTGGAAAGAAATGGTGGGCCACAGCTTCTTCGCACAGATGTAAAAGCAATAAATGGCAACATTTAGCCGACCACAGAGGTGTTAACCTAACGGAGCACATGTGTCCTCAACTTGCCGTTGTATTGCTCAATTCCCGGTTTTTATGGCCGCTGTCCTGCTGCTTTCATGTCTGGTAACCCTCGCATAAAAGATGTTTGAGATGCTGAAAGCCATGGTTATGACCGGGAGCCATCACAAATTTGAACAATACACACACGAAGCAAAAGAGCATCGTCTCAGACAAGTTAGCAGTTAGCAGTTAGCTACGCGTTAAATCAGTCAATGTTTTACCAGTGGTTTGGTTTATTACAAGCTTCAGTTAGCCTACTGTTAAATAAGTACTCATGTATAAAAACTATGAGAAAGTGAAGGCAACAGCACTTTTCCATTAGCCAATGAAATTGTAGCTGTGCTACAGGAAATCAGCTACACAAGTTATCACATTTGAAACACCTGCTTTCAAATACTTTGGGAACCAAATCTATCAGATTCAGCCACTGGCCTTAAATTGTCGAATTTAGAGATGTACATTTCTAAATTCCTATTTTTTCCTCCGTTGCCAGCAGATGGGGCTTTTTTCTTGTCAATGAAGAGACCTGAACAGGAGTTACAGAAATTGCCCATGCTGCCTTTTTAGGGCTGATTCTGATGTGTTTCTTTTTTCACTCACTGCATCTGAAATTACACTGCTTCTGGGCTCCAAAAAATATCTGTTTTTACAGTGATTTATTTAGTTTCCCACCTGAATTGTGTTACTGATAGTGTAGAGAAGGCTTTGAAACAGACCATCAGCGCTTCCAAACAAAGTCGGCCGGGACTCACAAGAGAAATTCAAGATCCCAGGATGGTAAATACGATAGGATATATAAAATAAAAACAGCTACGCACAAAAATAGAGAATGCCTGAATGTTCTTTAGTGTATGCCTTTTCTTGTAAAAAGCTTCAAAGTTGTATCTCTTGTGGCTACAAAATAAAATATGAAAATCACTGGCAGAACATACTGACATATAAGTGACTGACAAGGGGACCCCAGCAGAATGAAGTACCCCGTTGTGGTACAATTTGTACCACAACGGGGTACTTCATTCTGCTTTGGTGAGACATGAGTCACTAACCAGAGCAATGTTTAAGTCGCCATAAGGGGGCGTAACAGCTCTACAGGAAAGAAAATTAGTCTGCACCATAGTGTTTTGGAGCCAATACGAAATCAGTTACTTCCTCTAACGTTTAAAGACCCCAGTGCAGGACAAGGGATTGACTCACACCCGGGCATCCATTACTGCATATAATGTCAAACTGTTCTCCCAGCAGCTGTCACCAGTAGCTCACATGGCCAGGAGAAAGGGCATGTGAGGTGTTGTGATAACTCAGGTGAGGTAGAGGGGCAGTCTATGGCCTATTTCTGCTCCAAGAGCTCGATGAAAAACAATGTAATGTATTGGAGGATGACAAAAGCGCCACACAGCAGGTGAGTAATGGCCTTCATACATAATAGTCACGCTTGACAGGCATAAGATCCTTTATGAGGCCTGCTGTGTTCAAGAAAAATGCCGATGGTTATGATTATGTGTCCAGTTGAGCACCAAATGAATACATTTAGTGATATGCCAGAAGAGACAAATCATTGACAAGCAGCAGGCTGAGAAGAGACGCATAGTAGGCTAAAACGTTCTCATATACAATATAAAGCTCCAACGTGGATGGATAGATTAATATATATATATATATATATATATATATATATATATATATATATATATATATATATATATATATATATATATATATATATATATATATATAAATATATATATATATATATAAATACATATATATAAATATATATATATATATATATATATATATATATATATATATATATATTATTGTTGTTTGATGAAAAATGTGTAGATTAAATTAGACATCTCTGGGCAAAGAAAGACAACATTTAAATTGAAAACTTTTCTTAGAATATATTGAGTAACTTTCGTATAATCTTAAAGTGGCCTTTTGGCATATTCACAAGTAAATCAGCTTCCAAATCTGTTTCGTTTTCTTCGTTTGTCTGTGTAAAAGACAATTAAACACTGTTTATGTTTGACTTTATAAACAACGACGGGTAAATCGCTTTTTTTTCTTAAGATTGGCTTTATGTACTTGCCGTAGCGTTGTATAAATTCCCTTCCAACCGGAAGTTCCGCCCCTTTTCATCCCCTCTCTGCCAGACTGAGTGAGTTCAACATGGACACACAAACAAACTCACAATTTCTATCATCATCCATCCTCTTTAATGCTAACAATCACATCCCCGGTTCTGTTGAATTAAACTTAACCAATTTAGGAGCAAGATGACGATATAGTAATTTGCTTTCAAACACTTTTCTTACCGTTGTTATAACCGATGAACTGACTCCATCTTTTTCTGCCTTTCCGCAGCTTTCAGTCCGTTGAAACGGCAGCATGGTAAGCACTACTTCTCAATTAAATACTTGGGAAAGCTACGTGTGAAGACCTGAAAATGTTGAATATTACTCTCTCGGACATATGTCGACGCGAGACTTGTTTGTGGCCATTTTCTAAAGCGTCGTGTTATAAAACATCGGGTAGCGTTAGCATGCTGTTGCTCGCCTGGGCCAACCGGCTACGACCTGTCGCACAATAATGACGTATCTACGAGCCAGTAGCTGTTTGAATGTAGCTAAGTTATGAGGCGCTGTGGGTAAATACTCTAAAACTACTACACAATGTTAGCTGTAACTGTTGCAGTTTGTTTAAGCCGTCAGCAAGATATGCAAACATCTCAGGCTAACGTGCTCGTGATGCTTTTTAAGTCTTGCAAGAGTAACGATGGACCTAGTGCTGGGTTTCGATTTCTAGCAGAAACATCAGTTCCACCGGTCCCCTGACATCAATATGTTGTTAATTCTCGTTATGTGGATATATGTTGCCCTCAAGACTAATTGTGCTTTCTCTGATCTTCATGTGCAGCCTCGCAAAATTGAAGAAATCAAAGATTTCCTGCTGACGGCCAGGAGGAAGGATGCCAAGTGTAAGTTAACAATCCAACCTGCTGGCAGGAGTTGTACATAAAAGTTGGTTATTTGATGCAACTCAATGTGTACGTGTGTAAATAAGGTGGATTGACTTGTGATTTAGTTCTTCAAATGTGTTTAAAATATGTAATTGTGTAACCTGGAGTCTTGCACGGCTGAACATGCCAAAATGTGTCTACAGGCAAGCAATCGCCTTAAGATATGTGGACAATAACAATTCACATTATTCTTTGTAAAATAGAGCTTTGCTTTCTAAGGATTCTTCAGTGTTTGCATGTGTGTGCAGCAAATGTCGTGGGAAATCATTCAAAAATGATTGACCTGCAGGATAAAGCATTGATGCAGTCCGTTTTGGAAATTGTTGAAATTCTCATTGTGATTCTAATCAAAGTGGAGTTGAATCTGACCTGGCTCATTTGTCTTCCTTCAGCCGTAAAGATCAAGAAGAACAAGGACAATGTTAAGTTCAAGGTGCGCTGCAGCAGGTACCTGTACACCCTGGTCATCACAGACAAGGAGAAGGCCGAGAAGCTCAAGCAGTCCCTGCCCCCGGGTCAGTATTCTTCTTTCACACCTGTTTTTAGTATTTCAGAAGCTGTAACACGACTCCAGCAATCTGGAAAATGCGGTCTCTGTTTAAGCAAACAGAAATAGTCAATGAAATTGAACAGATTAATAATGTACATTTTACTGGATTGAAGGTTGCGTCTGTTTAATTAAAGGTACTACTGGTTTAGCGCACGTTTGTATGAGTGGTTCTGAGTTTCTTGTGAAATGCGTGTGTGCGCAAGGATGCACATGCCTGCGACAAGAACAGGAATGACATGATACAATTGTGTTGACAGCGGAGGATAGTTATAGCGGTAGTGATGCACTGTAAAAGGAAAGAATGGGCTAATGATAAAGCGACTCAAACTGTGCATTGCAGGTGTTTTACAATATAGGGAATGGATTCAATGTGTTTATTGGGCCTCAGGTGCATAACCAGTGCATCATTTGTAGAAATATTTGTTTAAACTGTAGTTGTTTATAGTATAAACTCAATTGGGTTTAGTAGCATTTTAAATGGAAAGAGTCCTTCAGGGGATATGGTCCTCATGGAAAATGACTTCACTGTGCAACAAAGTATAACTACTGAAACGGCCGGCAAGGTGGTTTATATTATAATTCAAAGTCTTAAGGCTGATGACTGTTAGGAGCAGGAACATCTGTCACAAGATAATAAATACTTTGAGTCTCTTTCAAACTTATGCCAAACAATAACTCTCACTGATTAAGAGAAGTATACACCGGTTAAAAATGACTACAGGACTGGACTTGTGCAGAATACAAAGGAGGAATGAATGTGTGGGTGTGCAGCCCCAATGGCTCACCTTTTTGTGGAGTTCGCAGTTGACGCTAAAGTCTGTATAGAGGCCTCGTCCAAATAAATATTATCGCCGTTATGATCAGAATTGATTTTTTGATCTAAAGGTCACCTGTGTCTATAAACTCGGGTGCAAATGGGCCTCGTTTTTCATTCCGTCAATCTGAATGTACTTGTGACGGATGTTTTCACTATTGTATTCTTCAGGTGACTGTTTATGTTATCAAAGTTGAAGAATGAAGAGTATGAAAATAGTTACTTTTAAAATGATATTTAAGTAAATGAGCTCAGAAGTTTTGCCTCAGGTAATGATTTAGTTCTAGTCTAACAAAAACCTACTGCGATTGCACTTAATAGATTGTGTGCATTCAGTGGCTTTTTAGGTAATTTGACAGAAATCTTAAAATAATCCTCCATAGTGTCTTCATTGTTGAAAAATTTTGAGCAATTTAAATATGGCTGGCAACAATTTTTAATGGTAACGCAACCGAAGCTATTCCATAGTTTTGTCTGATTTCTAATGAAAGGAAATATATATCGTGTTTGTGTTCATTAACCTTTAAATGTGGATTCTTAAATGTGATCATTAGGCCATATTGAGCACATTCCTTCAAACAAAACGTTGAAGGAATAATCTCAATAGGGGAAAACGTTTTAACAATGATCTATTGCATAAAATGAGTTACCCTGTCTTCACCTGTGTGACGTTATGTTCCAGTGAATTTATTTAAAAAAAAATCCTAATATCTTGTAATCTTTGTCTTTGCAGGTCTGGCAGTGAAGGAGCTCAAGTAAATCTGTGATGTACAAATAATTGTAATAAAAATTGGAAAAAAATATGGTACTTTGTCCGTGGTTTTGTGTCTACTGTATTGCTGTTATGCAAACATGATGAACTGCATCATGTTGCGTCAATTTCCGAATATAGTGATCCTGCTTAAAAGCCTTAAGTTACATGTGGTGGGTTGACATCTTTCCACAAGGTCAGATTTGTTGCGTGTTAAGAAAACCTCTATTCCTTAGACATGTTAAAATAAACCCACAACAGTTTGCTTTGAAAAAGACTTCTATCGATTTTTAATCCCAGCTCACTCTGATGATCAAAATCCCCATTCAAATATTTATGTTTGATAAATACTTTATTTCCCACAAAGACCTTGCAAGTAAATGTATTTTACTAATGTGTGCAGTTAAATATCAATTTAAATTTCTTTTCGCTATGCTTCTGTTAACTCTGCATTTATACTACACATCTTAAATTAGGACTACAATGTACTACAATAATCAGCATTGGATTAATGTGTAGCAAGTACAATGCAAGTGTAAAACCTGAGATTAAACCATGGGTAAACTGACCAGTCAATGGGATTAAATTCAGCACTGGATTGATTTCAGTATCCACAGATTTAAAGACAGCCCCATATAGAATTCCCATGTTTTTATTTTTTTATATTTTAAGATAAAAGTGTCTTATGTTTGACTCGTACGTCCCCTGTGAAATAACGTTATCTGTAATTGTCTCATTTGACCACTAAGTGGCAGTGCAGTAGTTTAATTCGCGGAGAAACTAATGGAACAACACTTAAACAATGACACATTGTCAAGATTCAAATTGTATTCCAACACAATGACCACGTGTGTCTGTTTAGCAGTCACGCCACGAGCATGCTGGCATACATTAAGAAAACCTCCTCAGAGGGGCGTCTTTGCGCGCTCCCGTACGCTATCCTCGTGTTCTGACTCGAGTGCGCGTTCCCGCTGGTGACTGTTTGTGCGAGAGTCTGGAGCAGCTGTCGGTCGGATAGGAGCTCGAGGGGTCCGCACACAGACGCGGAGACATCGGCGGAGTGGGATTATTTCTTCTTCTATGCAAACAACTAAAAAATACCCCCCAAAAAATTTCACTTTGCAGCGACACCGTTGACTCTGCAGGACCTCTTCTCCGGTTCCCTCACGTGTGGCGGAGAGTGTGTTTCCACAAACGAGCATGCTTTAATCACTGCCTTTGTTTGATATGAGACGGGATTAAGATCTCCGGAGCCCGCTTTAGTGAAGGGAGGCTAATTTAGGTTGTGGCCGAACTTTTTTTTTCCTTCTTCTCTCGGGCTCAGGGATGTCTTCGGCTCGGGTGGATTACATTGCGCCCTGGTGGACTTACTGGCTTCACAATTTCCCTCATATCAACCTGAGGTTGCAGCCCATTGACAACAGCTTCCAGCCCGAAGATGAGAACTACCAGCAGGTCAGTATAGTAGAAGATGGGACACGGGGCTTTTATCAGGAGCGAAGTGATGAAGGACACGAGTAGAAAACAGAGGCGCAATGGTGTGTTTTTAACGGAATTGGGACTTCATCATAGAATAATTAATAATATATACGGCTCATCATTCTCATACCATCACTAAAAGCATGCACTGGGCTCTCTGCTGCCTTCAGATTACAGTGTGCACTATTGATGGAACAAGTGTCCCGTGATGTCTCTCTGAATGTCATCCAGTCCATTTAAAGAGTCCACCACATTTATCAGGAGCTATATCCTTATCCCATTTATCAGAGGACCAAGTAAAAAAATTCAAAAAAGCATGCTGTCTGTTTTGTGGCAATGCTTATTTGTAAAAGAAATGGCACGACACCGTTGATTAAAACAAATAAATAGTACATAAATGCTGTTTCGCATAAGAGACAAGCACATCTGTTAAACACTGCACCCAATTAGGCTTTGTTCATTTTCTTTGTATTATTAAGTTGGACCAATCAAACAAGTCTGTGTCCATTGGAGATCAGGAAGCACGCGTGTGTGTGAGTGTTGGCATGGATTTGTTCCCCCATGGGAAGTGGAGAGCTTCCTGTCTAACTTCAGAGGCGGTGACAGGACCGTTTCACACAGTTTGGAAGAGGGTTCGGGTTCAACTGGTGGACGACTGACGACCCGCCTGTAAACACCTGTCAAATACCATGAATGATTTATCACTTCACTGTTTAATTTTTCAGCGTTTACAGCTCAGCTTCTGCCAGCGCACATGTGTCCATCATGCTGAGAACAGATGACATTTTAAGTTCATCGCTGCCCACAGCGTCTCAGCACTGCGGTTATTCGAAAGGGGTGGGAGGGAGGTCAGGGGATGTTCAGGGTACAGGGGAGTCAGAGAGGATGTGGAAGTGACTCATTTCACAAGAGATGACAGACAACCGAAGAGCATATGGGGACACGTGTGTGTATTGTCAGTCAAACGTAAAAGCGCAGGATAAACATGCTAAGATCTGTTAAATGTGTTTAAAATGCCTGGAGTGAAGGAATGATACCAGGAAATAATGCCACAAAAGAAGTGAGCCGTTGCTCATTGATGTTTTCATCAGCAAAATTGGCATCCTAAAACTATGAGTGCAGACGATGTTATGGAGGAGGAAACATTTTACACTTGAGAAACTAGGATATCCGGCTGTATTTAAAAAAAATAATTCCGATTAAAAGGTGACTAAAGCATTGGCTTCAACATTAGCTGCGATGCTACGCTTGACTTTTAGCAGCTGTAGGGCGGCGGCAGCTCATGGGGAGAGTGATCGTTCTGAAACCACAAGGTAGCTGGTTCGGTTTCCCCATAGTTCGCATGTTGAAGTGTCCTTGAGCAAGACACTGATACCCCTAGTGTGTGCCTCACAGGCTAAGGTTAAATGTCAAGAATAATTTCCCCCAAAGGGATTAGTAAAGGATACCTTCTTCTTCTTCTTCTTCTTCTAGCTGCTATCACCAACAGTCGTAGTTTGATATGTTTCTGTTATACAACATATTGCTTGGCAGCACAACTATATTGGATTTTGTTTTGTCGAGTTGGTAAGAGATGGAGAGCCAGGCAAGGTGGAGGTCTTATTTTCTTCTTGTTCTGATGCTGCAATGATGCTGTGGAAGTAGAGTCAGGGCCGTGGGGGTGCAGGCGGGGAGCAGCACGGCTCCCTCAGAGAGTCTGAGGAGACTGAAGAGACTGTCAACCGCAGACCGGCACTCAAGTCAGGAGTGGGGAAACCCCTCCATCATCGCATCGTCAGCCCGTCTCGGTCTCTTGACTTCTCTATCTGTTTTTCTCTCTCTATCCAAACTCTGCTGCTGCTGCTGCTGCTGCTCCTCCTCTCTTTTGTTTGTTTCTGTTTGTTTCCCAGATGTAGGTCAGGTCCTTCATGCTCCCACTTTGTAGAACAATTTTCCGCAGAGCACCAAAGCTAATGACACAATTTCAAGCTGATGCAATGCTACTTACGCTATTACACCCTCTGTCCTGTGTGGGCTGTCAAACTTCATTCTGATCACCGCCTCCTCGGTTGACTGCGTTAGTTGCAGCGATGCAATGCTGCATCCCGCAAATCCTATGCAGTCAAGCATTAAGAAGGATGGGATACATTTATATATTATATACAACTATTGAGACACTGGTATTAATGAACATTTTACCCAGGGGGTAATTGCAGCTGTGTTTAACGGTGAAGAATTTAGTCTAACGGTCGGAAAAAAGCTGAAGCTTTCTAATCGAGCCGTGTAATGTTGAGTCCACTCTTTTGTTCAGGAATTGCTGAATCGATGCTGAGTTGGCCGCTGCGGTGGGCAGTATCGAGCAGTTGAGCCGCGCCTTTAACCCGGGCAGTACGCCTTTTCAGGGGATCGGTAATTGGCTAGTTGGAGTGTGGGCAATCCTGGTGGATTCCTCTGTTGGCTTTGGGCCCATTGAAGTTGATGGAATGCAAGGGGGTCGTGATCTTCCACTGTTCTTTGTGTGTGTGTGTGTGTCTGTGTGTCTGTGTGTGTGTGTGTGTGTGTGTCTGGTAGATGGTTTCTCCCCTCTGTTGGATTGTCAGTAAAGGAATGTCTGAGTCACCTGACTAGAGCACTCCTCTAATTTCTGTCTTCTGACAATAAGCAAGCTATTCCTCTTCACCACACACACACACACACACACACACACACACACACACACACACACACACACACACACACACACGCACACACGCACACACATTTTGGGAAATCTCATCCAGTGATGCATCTGCAACTGCAGAGTTGAGGCTTCTGTGTGGTTGAATCGGCCTCCAGTAGGTCATTGTTGTTGACGACAGACTCGAGAAGCACTCTGTGTTAAAGCATGCGGAGGCCTTTGCTGACCTCTCCATGAGGAAGTGGCGCCCCGTTGAGGATCTTTGAGGATCGCTTGGGGCAATGCACACGCTCCCGAAACACTCCACTGATCTCCTGAGCGATCACTCGGCCCTCCTCAGCCAGGTCTGTCTGACGTGTTTGATGTATTTCTCAGCTCCGAATCACCTCCCTGTCCCGAGACCTGGAGGACGGAAAGAGGGCAAACACTGAGAACTGAAGACGTTCATCCCAAAATAGGACAAGGGCCTAGTTTTTCTAATACGTGTGTGTGTGTGTGTGTTGAGCCAGACATCATGTGTCGGTCAGCAGGTCCTAATCCATCTGACTTCCCTTCCCATTTCCTGATTTGTGACCCAAACAAAGTTTGTGCCAAATGTTTTCTGTGTCCATCACGTAGTCGGCTGGTCCTCATGCTCTGATGTCATCAACAGTCATGGAGCGGTGCAGGGACGAGCCCCAAACCCACCGATGAGTCAGCAGAAGTCAATGATTTTTTTTTTTTTGGTTGGATGCCCAAAATAATGGTTTGTGGTTAAAACAAGCTGCAGAGATTTTAATGTTATGTTCTAATTTATGAAAAGAAAAGTCAGTAGATGCCCATCCTGTCAAGGTGTTTGCGTCTAAACACTCCGAGTAGTCCGTCTTCACAGCCGTGTTGCGTTTACTTACATCTAACCGTCCCCTTGGTTTGTTTAAAGACCAACGATTTTACTTCTGCTGGTCGCTTTCACTTTCTTTCCATCATTAGAGATAATTAAATAGCATTTGTCCATCGGGGTAAAAAGTCTTTTTGCCTAATAGCGTCACCGTTTGTCCTCGACAAAACAATCCGCACTTTTCTTTCATCTCGCCACCGATAGAATCAATTGAACGTCCAGCTCAAGACGGGTCTCTTTTGAAAGGTTTTATCTCGACGGTACCGCGGCCCAGAGTGATACGAGAAGAATGAACAACAGATTCAATTGCGGGCGCAAACGCACGCTCTTAACACCCTCGATATTTCTGCTTCATTGGCATTTCTAACTGAGATTCCCAAGGAACCATGTTCCACCCGAGCGCTTTGCTAACAGTCTCCTCCTCCAGACCTCTCTGGTTCTTCTGTTGTCTTTGCCCCACCCCCCCCTCCTTCCCTTCCTCTCTCGCCTTTTTCTGTGTTCATCAGCATTTCCTTCCCCTATACTTGCACTTTGATGTTAGACCTTCACGCACCGATCTAAATGTCATGTCAGAGCCGCTTCTGCGTGGAAGGCCGAGAATTTGTTTGAGGTCATGAGGGTAAAATATGTATTTCTTCGCTTTTTTTTTAGAAGATAATGCCCTTCAAGGGATGCGGTTACTTTTTATAGCGCTGGCGCTATGATTCCCCCAATTTTGGCTTCGCGAACATTTAATTGGCTTTTTCTGCAACTCATCTTCACCCGAAGCCTTTTACTTGATTACAGCTGATTTTACAACTGGACGCCTCTGCTGTTGTGTTCGCTGTGTTTATTTCTGTGTGATAGAAAATGGGAAACTATGCATACCAAGGGCAGGGGGGGAAAAAATCCATTATCTCTTCAGGTCCCGTAACCAACTCTTGATTGCATTGGAAATTTAACAACCCCCATCGCCTCCTCCTCAAGGAAAATCAATCTTAAGTCTGTCGTTCTTGATTTCCATGCTTCCTGTCCCAACTCAGCCTCTCCCTGTTTGTGGGAATGACTGTGTGACATCATTGTTAAAACGAGGATTCAGCCTCTGGGGCAGTTTTTGTGTGTGTGTGTGTCTTCGCTTGTGTCATGCATAAAGAAAGATGGACTCAGTGTCGTTCCCCTTCCCAGAAGCTCATTAACCCCAATCTGAGCGGTTAGCATCACCCTATTGGCTACGTAGATGGCGCGGCCGAGGTCCGGACTAATAAGTACGTCCATCCCTCGCGCGGATCTATCGTCATTCAAACAGGATGTGTCAGCTGTGATGCCGGGGGGTGCTATGCTTGTTTGGTGGTCCTCCGCCTTTCCCTGTGTCGCGATGCGAGTGTGGCGATGAAGAATTGAACTGGGACAAGTGGATTCAGGCAGACGCATCCCTCCCCACCCCCCAAGCAGAAACAACAATGAAAGTGTGCTCTTCCCAGGAAGCTGGCGAGGGGGGATGTTGGGTTTTTCTTTGTTGTTGGGGGTGCAGCAGCATCCAAATCATGACCTCTGACTCCCCCGGGGGGGGAAAGGTTTGGGATTGGGATGAGAGGGGGAGGTGGAGGGGAGAGGTTCGCAGAGGGTGTCAAGGAAATTCACTGCACTCCAAAGGAGTAAGCGTGAACCGGTTCCAAGAAAGAGATCCTCGGAGCAGGAATAAGCTTCTCGCCAGAGCTGAATTAAAAAAGAAATCTGAGAAAACGAGCAGGCACTCTACCTCACAAAGCCCCCGAGACCCTCAGTTTGTTGTGGCAAAATGTCGAGGGCAACAAAGCAGTGCAGCGTAACAGATAGGATCCTTTACCAACGAAGCCCCTTCTTCCTCCCTCTTCCTCCTCCTCCTGTCATCCATAACCCATGGGTCGCTTTGCTGGGACTTAATGGCGTCCCAGCTGTGAACATGGGCGGGCCCGGCCGAGTGCACTCTGCCGGAAAGAGCCCCGGTCCCTGGGGCGCTCACCCGAATGTCAAGAGTGCGACAGGCAGCAGCATGGAGGAAGACAGTGGGTTGGACTGCTCCATTGATCTTTCGGTAGGGAGGGGGTGGGGGGGGCGTTTCTTCTTAGTGATGATGCCATTTCTCAAGGCGTTCGACAGACTAATGCGGTCCTTAATGGCGATACAAATTCTTTAAACAAAGGGTCGTTATTGTACTGTGCACCATGTTGAATGTGTCAAAGGAGGAAATGTCAGACGCTATAAGATTCTGTCTGTTGTTGCTCTTTAAAGGGGAACTCCATCAATTCAATGATGATGTGTTTACACGGAAACTACTGAAGGCGGTTTGATGATGAGCAAATCACTGGTCACGCTCTGAGTTATCTCCGCTGGAGCTTGCATTATGGGAATTGTAGGCCTAAAAGTCAGGATGTCTCTTCGATTTTTGAAGCCGATCTCTTGAGGGTCTCCCTACGTCATAGATGTACAAAAAAAAGAGCAAATTACAGTTCAAAGTGAAAGTAAAAGACCATCCCGACTGAGCGGCTCCTTCGGCTCACCGAGCTTCGCCTTTTCCAGGTGGAGTTTCTTTCTCTATCCACGTCTTCTTCCGTCTCTAACTGACCTGACAACCGTTTAGTCTCCTTTCGGGTTGAGGGAACGTCACTGTCCATTCGGGCCACGCGCTCACACGCGGCGCACACCAGTGCACATCGTGCGCCTGGAGACCTCCTCCACCTACACACAGCTGTCTGCCACCTGCTGTGGAGCAGCCGAGCTCGCAGGAAGCGACTTCATATCGCTTAGCGTGCAGTTAACGCGACTCCGAGCATGTGGAATACCGCTGGAGAGCCTTAGCTCTGCTTTGCTTTGCAGATGCGCGGCAACAGATGGAGGCGCTCTGCAGCGCTATCTATTAATTATGGTCACTACGTGTTTATTAAAAATAGATTTTGAATGGCCGCTCGGCATACGGCACAGACTCCATACCACTTAGACGGCTCCTGTGTTTTCTGTTGCTTGCATCCGGCTCCAATGAAGCACCTTAAATAACAGTGGAGTGCCCATCAAGAGGTATTTATTGGGGTCAGATATTCCTAGTTTTGAGAACATCCTGCAAGAAATCTCTTTGCAGAGTCCTTCTGATGAAGTGAAGGTGCGTGACTAGTACTACGACTTGCTACAGTCGCCCAAACGCTGGCTCTAAAAGGGGCCTTTCTGGGCCACCGTAGTTCTCTGATGAAGCTTCATTGTAGAACACATTATGATGCATTCAGGCTCTGCTCAGTGAAAATGAGTATTCGGTGAAGGTAAATTATAACGTTATGTGTTCACATGAGGTTTTGGTGGTTAACTTGATTAAACATAGTTGTGTGAAGGATATGTTTTCACAGCAACATGAATAGATATTCGATGAGTCATGAGCTCTTTACGTTCCCTCTAAGCAGCTTATGATGCATCATTCCAACTAATGATGATGAGATTGGTTTTGATCCATGCAAATACAATCTTTTATTTCTTTATACTATGATTTGTGTCTTTTTATGAAGGAAAAAAAGGCTATAAAATACCATAACACAGTGAAACATGTTAATGTTTATGGTTTACAGACTTCAGGGCAGTTGAAAGGATTTTCGGGATGACGGCAAAGAAAATAGTCTGCAGCCTCGTAGACTAGCATTTACAACAAAGGGATCTGTATCTCCTAATATGGATCATTGATGATATCGGCGGCTGTTATTGTATTGTAGTGGGATCAGTTCAAATCCCAATCCGTGACTCTGATACTCGATACGATCCGTTGCACTTCTAGTATTTAGTGGGTTCGTAATACGCAACCACAAAAACATGGATACATGGACCACAATGAGGTTTGATTTGTTCCAGAGCTTTTAGATGAATCAATTACTTCATAAAAAAAAAGCTTAATTGACTATTATGATTAATTAATTAGTTGGATTGGAATTTGTTTTGTATTCATTTGTGCATTTTATAGATAAAACGAACAATCGGAATAATTGTCAAAACAAAAAACGGCTGATGAAAATAACGCAATGAGCTGAATGACAATGAGCTGTGAAGGGATTACATCGGCAGCTTTGTATTCATGAGCGCCAGACGGCTGCAAAGTTCCTCCTGAGTTAACTTCGCCGAGTTCACCTTCGTGTCACCGCCCCCCCCCCCCCTCCTTTCACGTAAGTTAGTCATCCTTTCGGGCAGAGCGTATGGCTGACTTTTCTTGCCACGCTTTTGTATGTTTATTTTTGCACATTCTACAATGAGATCCGTAGGTTTGCTCATTATATTTTAGGGGGTGGAAAGAAGAAAATCGTAGCGTTACGCAACGCTCCAGCCTCAGGGGGAAGCCATCTACAATGGACTTGTAATAGGAGGGAAACTAGGCCGTGCTCTGAGTGTTGAGGAGTGTGTCTGAGGTAGCCATGTGGATGAGGAAGCCGTGTCTTTGTCTTCCCATTGTATGTGTGTGTGTGCACAGGAACGCGCAAACACACACACTTTGTCATTCTCTCCCCGTGCCTTCACTCGCTCTCATCCACACCCGGCTGTCTCCCTGTTTTCATTACCATTAATGTTCCCTCCATCACACTGTCACCCTCTCTTCCTATTTCTCTTCTCTCTTCCCCCCCCCCCCCCCCCCCTCCATCTTCTACTCCCTCCACATCCTCACTTCAGGGATTGCCATTCCGCTCAGCTCCATCTTCCTTCCTTTCCTTTCCTCGTGTCACTGCCTCCAGCCTCGCGCCCCTCCTCCTCCTCCTCCTCCTCTTCCTCCCTCCCCGTCTGTGGAGGAAACAATACGAGGAGACAGTGGAGTGGGCCTCTTGAGTTAAGAATGAGTAAATAAGGAGAAGGGTGTTACCATATGGCGGCTGTTTTCATGGGAGACCACTCCGACGTAATTCAGGGAGCAGTAAAGTGGTCCGAGCTGCCAATGTGATTTTTTACCAAAGAGCGAATGTGCGCTGCACTCGGGCCGGTGAAAGATAAATGGTGTTTGTAAACTAAATGGAAGGTGGGGAAGATGTGCTTCCAGGCTGGGGTAGTGCTGTGTGTGTCTTTGTGCAGGCGCAGTGTGTGTGTGTGTGTGTCTGTGTGTGTGTGTGTGTGCCATCTTCCACTGAATGGCTGCTACATAATTCAGGAGCCCTTACTTTTGCATCCTACTACGGAGAAGAATGGACAGTAGAGAGAGTAAAAGAGAGAGAGTGTGAGAGTGAGGGACAAAAAAAAAGAGTGGAGAGTGTTTTTAAAAGCTACCTTTGGAATAAATGTTTCACCAAATACATTTGTGATTTCCCGTCTAAAGACAACCCCCGAAAGCCGACGTTGGCACGGAGGTGTTGCGTCATCGGGGTCGCGCGTCGGTCCGTCCATGTCGCAGGAACGCCTCCAGGGAAACTCCCGTCAAATGTCAGAGATGAACTGATGAGAATTTGGTGGTCAAAGGTCACAGAGAAATCACATTCACGGCCATAACGCAATAATTCATATTCTAATTACGACAGTGTGTACACAGATATGGGTGTAAAGGGCTTTCTGGCAGCTCTGGAGGCTCAACCATCGTGGAACTTGAAGCTGAAGCAAAGTTTATTCTTTTAAATCATCTGTGTGACCTCCCCGCCTCCTCCTGCCACATTCCCTCCTGTCTCTGCATTGCCTGGCTGCGGGGGGGGAAACACATCACATGCTGCTTGGTTCAAATAGTTCGGCCTTTCACTCGTCCCCCTCCATCCCCGTCGCAAAGGAAACCTAAATAAACCTGCGCGTTGCCATGGGTGGCCCAGGCGTTTGTTACCCTCCCCTTTTCTCTTTTTGTCAACCCATCTCATTCCTCCTCCTCCACCCCCCCCCTCCCCTGTGCCCCATTATCCACCTGAGCCCCCTTCATCTCCATCCCATTTCACTCGTTCGCCTCAATTACAGCCAGTTCACGCCGCCAAACACCCCCCTCCGCCGACCCGCCTTCTCGAGGCGACACGAGGAGCGTCCCTCTTTGTCTCACCTTGCTGCCCCCCCCCCCCCCTCCCCTCCCGCCATCCGTCCATCTGAGCACATTTACCGTCCCGTCTCCTTAAGCGTAACCGCCAAATGTTCCACTAATCTCCGCACCACATTTCACGGGGCACTGGAGAATCTGAGAGTCAACGAGAGGAGATCCTTCCTCTGACACCGCTCGATGCGGTTTTTTTTTTTCTTCTTTTTCTTCCTCGGCAGATGCGTGGCCATCGACGTGGAAGGCATGTCGCCGTGAAATGGGACAAGACGAGGCCCAGACGGAGCGAGGTAGAGGAGCGAGGAGAGATTATTTTAAGGAGAGGGGAGCGGGGGGGGGGGGGGGGGGGCGAAGTGAACGAGATGAAGATTCAAAAGTGCAAAACGAGCGAACACGCGTGGTAATGATGTCCTTAAACATGCCACGGTTGTGTTTTTTTTGCTTTTCTATTCTCAAAGGCGACAGCGGAGGGGCCGTGTCAGGCGATAAACAGCTGCTTTGAGGCTTCTGGGGGATTAGTGACTTGGCGATTTACCTGCCTTTCTCTCGTGGCAATCGTTGACATATATCCTTCCATTTTTGGATTTTTAATCCCACACATCGCAGCATGAGAACAGATGGCTCAGCACTAAAAAGATTTTGGATAAACCAACAGCAAAAAAAAAAGAAAAAGGAAGCGTAAAGGAGGGAGGGACTGAGCTTCAATAAACCCATCTGTGAGCAGATGGATGCAGAATTCAGTCGCAGAAGGTGAGAGCAGGGCTCGAGGAGGAAGGAGACGAGGAGACGGGGAGGATAACGAGCCGGCAGAATGCAGCTGCTCTTGTTTTTGAGGCCGGTGAAGACATTCCTCTCTCTCATTACCGGTTTAATCGCTGCAACTGTTGACGTTGGTTTGAAATAGTTTGTTTGGAGTCACAGAGCATCCTTTTGACATTTACTTTCTTGTCAGTTTGAGATGCAGTACAGTTGAACATGTCCAAAGGGAAATAAAGGATCCGTCATTTTACTTTTGTTACTTCAGTCCATTTTTTGTCCGACGATACTTTTAGGGTTCTTTCACATCAGCGGACGCTTGAATGCAGGAGTTTAGATGGGTTCACATCACGATAAGATCTATTTGTCAGTGCTCGGGCACACGCACACGCACACGCACACACACACACACACACACACACACGGGTCTAAATGGAGCCTCGCAGCTCACAAACCATGAGATAAAGACGACCCAGTCAGTTTCTTTTAGAGGCTGTCCAATTCAGAAAACATGTGACTCAAGAACAGCAATCACTTCCTCGTCCTCTGTCACATGCAGACTCATTAGAGTTCACATGTTGACCATAATATCTCACTGTTGCCGTTATTGTGAGTGCACGATGTATTGTGCACACTATTTCTTCTTGCAAATGTAACTGCTGCACACATCTGTATATATCTGTACACTCCACTGTTTATTCTGTTATCCCTCTACGTGTGCACAATTCTTTTCCTGAGTTTACTTGTAATTAGATGGGCCATCACAAAGACTCCGTTGCATTGCCTTTCAACGGAAAACTTGTGAATCATCTCAGATGTTACGGCGAGCATTAGCCACAAGTGACCCTCCATTCCGCTTCAATCATTCACTGATCTTCTCTCCCTCCCCTCCCATCTTCCCTCCCTCCATCCCTCCCTCACAGTCTCTCATATTCCTGGGCTGCGTGGCGGCCGCCGGCCTCGGCCTCAACCTGCTGTGTCTGGCCGTCTACCTGAGCTGCCTGTGCTGCTGCCACAAAGATGAAGAGGAGGAGAGCAAGAAGACCAACTCCTGCTGCGTCACCTGGTCCGCTGTCGCCGCCGGCCTCATCACATGGTGAGACGAGGGGTCGCGAGTAACGCACACAGACACACACACACACACACACACACACACACACGCTATGTTGATGTCTGCCGCGCTGTGTGTTTTCACATTTTCTTCGTCAGTCATTCAATACAAGTCCTGAAAGATTGTGTGTCCATCCTGATCCAGAACATTTCACAGTTCATAGTACGCAGGCTCCTCGTCCATGATGTATGTGTGTGTGTGTGTGTGTGTGTGTGTGTGTGTGTGTGTGTGTGTGTGTGTGTGTGTGTCTATGTCTGTTCCCCCATTTGTATTCTCAAGGTGTTCGGCGTCTTTCTTTCTTGTCTACATGCCTTTCAGGCCACCTCTCGTTTGAAATACCCTAAGCTTTTCTTTGCAGTTGAGCAGCCACGTTGTGATGTGAGTTTACAGTCGCACAGGCGGCCGTCTTTATTTCCTTCCTTTTTGATGAGCTCGGTCTTTTGATCGCTCTTTGCTAAGTCTCTTTTGCTTCTGTGTGACATTGATGTGGAGTGAATCTCCATTATAACCTTTCCCTTTTCCACATTTCTGTGTGCTAAAAAAAAAAAAAAACTGATATGAAATGCACAAGAGAGTGTGAGTTTACGATATTTGCAAAAGCGGTGTTTTCTTTGAACATCCCTCTGTGTTCTACACACACACACACACACACACACACACACAAAGCAACGAGACGCTGCGGTCTCTGGTTTGGGGGGGTGTGTGTTTGTGGGAGAAGTCGTCGTGATGCGGGTGTGTGTTGTGTGAATATTCTGCTGACGATGTGCAATTACTGACAAATCTCATCACCTTGATGTCCTGAACTTCTGGATGGGAGGCATCAACGGAGACTGCACAATAAAATGCCAAAAGAAATGGCGGATAACGACACAATACATACGATATGAGGCAAACGCAGCTCTCTGTTGAGGAGCCATGTTACTTTAAGTGCAGAAAATAATACAAATATAGGTTATAGGAATATTTCAGAAATATTACAGGGATTATACACACTTGACTTGAAATCATAATACATGCAGGTCACTACCCGGCATGCTCTCTAAGTCTTGATAGGAATATTACTCAGGTCTTGAAACTAAGTACAGCTCAGATATGATAATGGATTTTCTTCTCTCTTTTTTTATACGCTTACAATACTTGTAAACAACATTTCCCTCCAGCTTCGTGCTCGCCTGAACTAGCACACTGCTAAGTTCATCAAGCGTAGCCTATTTATTTAGCTATTTACCTCCCGTGCACATCGCTGGCTGGATAATGCAGCACAAATAATGGAAAACAGGTCACAGGTTTGCTAATGGCGAGTACAATTTACATTTTCATTAGCCCCATTAGCACGGCGCCAATGTCACCATCACGGAACAGAAAGAAAACCATAATGAATTCAAAGCTTTATTATCGTGGCTTTATGGATGAGGAAGTGGGAATTGCTCCGTTAATCACCTAAAAGAGGCTATTTCAGAGGAGAAGTGCTTCTGTGTTTTTTAGGATCATATCTGACCCAGTGTGGTTTGACAGTGGAGGAGCCGTGCAACAAGATGCAATTGGCTGTAGCTGGAGGCTGCTGGATCCCATCAGCTCTCCGGGGGAACTGAGAACTTACCTGACGTGAAATGACACGATGTTGAGTTGCTACAAAGATGAATAAAATCTGTATTATAGCCGTCGGCTGGTGCGCAGACAGCCTGGAGCCGTTCGTTATTTCTACTCGGATCCAACTT
Source organism: Clinocottus analis (assembly GCF_023055335.1). Classification (NCBI taxonomy): domain Eukaryota; kingdom Metazoa; phylum Chordata; class Actinopteri; order Perciformes; family Cottidae; genus Clinocottus; species Clinocottus analis. The sequence continues at coordinate 2,745,624 of NW_027175920.1, forward strand.
TTCCTTCCGCTGCCGGCCTCAAACCTGCAAATCAACCCGTAATCAGGGGTGGTGGGAAAAAAACCATACAGCATAGTATCGCGATATTGTATCGATACACGGAAGCCAAGTATCAATCTTTTATTTAATCAATTAGAAACGTTTTGGTCCTAGAATAGTAAAATCAATGTATTTTTTTTGACAACGCTTTCCTTTTGGGACAATTTGTGGTTGAGAAAAGCTAATAAATCGCAATATATCACAATATTGCAATAATATCGTATCGGGACTTAAGTATCGTGACGATATTGTGTCGTGGGACCTCTCCCCCCCCCCCCCCCCCTCCTACCCGTAATGCTGCAGAGGAACATCACCTGTTACAAATCACGAGGGGGCAAAGATCCATTTAGTCTGTTGATGGAGGCACCAAAACACATGTCCTGATGCAGCACAGTCAGCACTTCCATCCCCCAGATCGAAGCCATTAAGGCAGTCAATGAGATGTGCTCGCCCCTTCAAAGGAGCTAATTGAATTGGTTACCAGCAGAGTGGATACTTTTCTCCACCATGCGACAGTCATGTTTAGCAACCAGCGGTCGGTAGTATTAAATTAAGCCATCTTTTTTTTTGTTCCCATAGAAGGTTAATTGTTAAATGGATATCCTGAGAGCTCGGCCCCGCGGGCCTGTTGTGTGCCACCTGTAGGCCGATCACAATTATGATTTACATCCCCCGTCTTCTTGGCCGTGCCTCCGTGCCTCTCGGCCCACATCCACTGAAAGCAAGCAATTACGGGTAAAAATATAGAAAATAAATGCTCATCCATAGAAACATGTATTTAATAACCCCCTGAATTCCGACGCTAAACGCTGGTCGCTAAAAGCAGGGCGATGAATATTTCGTAGGTCAAATAACCTTTTGAATCGCATCTCGGCAAAAAAAGCGGCACTAAAAGCCCTAATCACACAACGCATTCGATTCCCGCGGTTTGCGATCGGCTTCTGTTCCCACCCAGTCGCCCGGTCTTCATTATGTGACATTTAATTATGCATGTGCAGTTTCTTAAAAATGCACAGTGACTCAGAAGTGGCGGCCCTTTCTCACATTAAAGATGTATGTTGCAGGATCCAGTGGAAGTACAGCAGCAGAGGAGGAGGAGGAGGAAGAAGCCGAGGACTGGCCCGAGATTATATCTGGTCTTTGCTCAATGTTGGATACCTTGGGCGCCATGAAAACTCGCGTCTATTAAAATGTGGCGTTTCATATATTTCCGCCGAGCAGTAATCCCATTAGTGACATGTTTTGGGCTGGAGTCGATTCAAAGAGCTCGCATGGGCCGACTCGAGGAGTTGTAAGACTTAAAAAATGTGAGACGGGTGAAGAGGAGACGTCCTGTGGGAAATCAACTCTCCTTCATGTGATTCCTAACTTTGATTGCGTCCTCTGGATGTGTGGAGCGGTGGCTTTTGAGCTGGACTAGCTTCATTTTAATCTCACAGGCCAGATCCTCTTTTGGCCCTCACTTTCCCCCCCCCCATCAACTTCTCTTCCCTTTGTCCTCCTCCCATCTCCGCCCGCCCCTCGTCTTTCTGTCGTCTAAAAAGTCCTACAGTCTTTCCGTCCTCCTCTCTAATTAAGTTTGGCCGTCATGGCCGGAGCTGCAACGCTGTGATGTCCATCCTAATTAAAACCCGGATCAGCTGTGTAATTCTGCCGCTCTGTAACCAATCAGGCGGCTCATGGAGGAAATCTGATAGTCTGGTTTACTTCAACGTGACCAGCCGTAGTTTACAGTTTCATGTTATGAGACGTAGGATATGTGGAACTGATCTTGTTTTATTTTAAGTTATAGATTTAGTGTGATATACTTTGATCATTTCTACGTAATCGACTTATCGTGCAACATAAGGACGTGACACTGGAAGTAATTACGTTATTGATTGAGCGTATGATGTATGGACACCAGCTATTATTATCAAGGTCGTTTCCGGAGATTTATAGACGTGAGCTTGATTATTTTTACATTATCCTCTTAGCGTGTATGATACGTACATGACCGTGATTTACGTTATTGACCGCGATAATCTTTTGCTGACCTCGATGTCGCCCGTTGTGTTTACATGTGTGTTTGTCGACGTGAGAATATCACAAACAAATACAGGCTACGTGCTGCTTAATTAACAGCATATACATATATTAATAACATATAAAAACTGCACGGTTTTGTTCTCAGAGTGTCCATTTCATTCATTGTTTTGGTTGTGGACTTTCATTTGCCTTTTTTTCTTCTCCATTCTAATTCCAATGTCATAATTTCTAACACGTTTGAAGACTTTTATTAAGCATTGCAAGGGCTCTTTATGTTTTGACAATCATTTTAGACCTTTTTATGGTCCCTTTTACCAGCAAATACATGAACATATACAATATTAAGACTTGTTGAAGAATTCAGAGGCACTCAGGAGGGCAGTGTTTAAAAAAAAAAAAAAAGCCTTTTAATAATGTGATCAAGAGAAACGAATGAAAAGAGGTGTGACACGTACGCAGTAGAGACACTACTCGTGTAAATGGATCCTCAGAAGTTATTCTCCTCTCCAGGCCGCTTGAAATATGTATTTGTATGTGTTTGTTGTGATAGGTGTCTGTTGCCAAGTGGATATGAGAATGGAGGACATAGGAAAAGGGAGCGAGGAAGAGAGAGAGAGGTTTACATGATATCTCTGTCCTTCCTTCCTTCATTGGATCCTACACAGAAATGATTTTGGCAGCTTTTCATAAAACGACATCAGCAAAAAAAAATCATACCAGCATTCATGTTTTAAAGCCTTCATTTCACTTTTTTGGGGTCATGTATTTTTAGTAACTCACAATGTACAACTTTCACTGCATCTCGGGCCTTAAATCGGGTATTTTTTGGAAGTTCTCCAGCTCTGAAAGTGGAGACGTGTTCACGCAGAGTTTAGATTGGAGCTATTTGTATTGTATATTCGAGGCCTATTAAGGGGATTTTCTTGTTTTTATGTGGCTCTGGCTGAGACTTCAAGAGTCAAATCCAAAATGTCTATATTTGTCATATCAAGGGCGTCATTGCTGCCATTTTGGGGCAAAACCTCAAATATTCAAACATGTCTGAGTCTATTAATAGTTGCCGAGGGTGTTTTTCTCTGCTGCAGGCGGACGCTTTTGCTTCCTTTTGTCTGAATTCCCCTCAATGTCTTTTATCCACGTTGTCATTTATCAACATGACAGTTTGGATTTTGGCTTGGTGCATGGCATGTCTCCTCCAATCTATGATACTCTTTCTCTTTGAATTTCACCGTGGATATTTAAAGGAGCGGCGACTGGAAGGGACTTATTCTCCTTCTCTGCCTGGGCATCTCTGTCCTCCCAGTTCCCTTTTTATAAAATAATTAGATTCTACCGTTACAATATTTGCACGCTTCAAAGACATTTTTCTCCCGGCTACTTTTTACCCGGTGCACTTTTCTGTGTTCGGACACAAAGAGATAAAAAGGACCGAAACTCCCGCGGTGTGTTTTTGTAGCTGATGTTTTGGTGGAAACCAAAGAAAATGTACCAGTTATCATTTGTAGATAAATGTGGTTGCATGAAGTTTGTAAATTCTTCCCTTATGCTTTTTCTTCTGTCTGCTCAGTTCGTCCCGTTGTGTTGCTCTCTGCTCGTGTGTCATCATGTTTGTTGTAAGCTGCCTGTCGCCCTGCTACATGTATATTCAGCATACACCGCTGTCAGTCTGTCTCTTTTCGTCTGCATCTTTCACTTTGCCGTCTCTCTCCAAACTGATGCTTTTTCTTCATCTCTGTTGAAATGCATCTGCTCCCTGAGGTTTGTTAAAACCTGCAGAGTGGGTGGTTTACCTGCAGGGGGTCAGTTAATGAGGATCCGTTCTTGTTGTACTAAGTAGGAAAATAGTCCCTGTTGTTCTGCTGCGCACTGCGCTCAGCATCCACCGCCACACTGCTGCTGCAGACAAACCGCTCTGCCAGACTCCAGCGGCTCCGAGGGGAACGATGAAGCAGCGTTGACTGTGTGGCTTCATGGTTTCCCGCCTAACGCTTATCCTTAAGATCTGGTTCAGGAGAAACCACGAGGTTAAGTAGACTGCGCTCAAGTCTTAATTGACCCTTCGCTAAATCCAGCCCGCTTGAGCGCAGACGGCTCGATCATACAAAGTGTTGGCCTCCAACAATTTGGCCCAATGGACTTTCATGCGACAGTTTCAGATGATGTTTTTTCCTTTTTTTCACCCTGGCGTTGTGGATTTGAAGCTCGTCGTGGTTAAACGTTGAGTAATAGTGATACTCGCCCACTGGAGACGTTAGAAGGAGATGTACGTTTTCAAAATACTTTACGTTTCTAAATGAATGCTTGTGGAGCTAACGTTAGCAGAGTACGCTAGCACATCTTTAACTAGCATTAGCACTTCTGTGCGCCGCTAGCGGCTGAAGATAAACTGAATGTATAGACGTGCTTTTTAATGACTGTCACAGAGAATAAAGACCTACCCGGCTTTACCAGGATTGTATTGTCTTCTGGGTCCGGAGGTGATGTGATGGTTCACTTTTACACCGTGTGATCGGTAGGCTTTAGCGTCCATCTTCATGTTTTTGATGAAATGTGTATGGAGTGAGTGTAGTTTGTGACAGTGTGGGCTCCAAGGTCAAGGGTCAACGAGGCTGATTACCATCTGTTTGGTACTAACCTGCCTCTAACCTTCATCTGAAGCACATTTTGTGACATGACAGTTTTGTTTTAGTACACCAGGGGGTATTTTTGCAATTGCTCGAGTATTACACTGAAATGTCAACACCTCTAATTATCCACGGTTATCTTAATAGATGAATGTTTGAAATAGATGGCTAATGGCAACGTATTATTAGCTGCTATTAGCATTAACAGCTGAGATGGAGATGCTTGGATTAAAGTGGGAGTTCGCTATAAGTGGATGTGTTGATTAAGAGATCAGAGAAATCTGTATTGATGTTTTACGGTTTATTAAATAAGTGAAGAGGAAGCAACACTCATGAAACCTTGCAGAGTTTACAAGGTTATAAAATATAGAACTATAATAAATCATCAAATAGTCAAACGCTTAACTCTAAGCAGAGAAATGGATCCCAGCTAGGCGCTATATTGACTGGCATTGATGATCAGATAAAGCACTCGGCTCTGTGTCAAAACTGTGTAAGAGGAAGCAACCCCCAAGAAACACCTTTTAAAAATAACACTGTATAATTTAACACCTCCACCAACTATATATCCCAAAGTAACCACTGCAGTCAGGCCGTGTGTTATAGGAAAACTTGAATAAACACAAATTATTGCAAAGTAAGAGGTGCAAAGGTTTGTGAATTATGTAATCTACAACACATGCACCAGATCTCAAACCAGTTAAACCATCACTTTGGAGCAATGTTCGATAGCAGCATCCTCCACCGCCTCCATCAAAAGAAAATGAGCGCCGGTGATGGTGTTCATCCATCTTCCGAGAGATTCTGACACTTCTCTGCCAAAGAGCTTTGAAACTGGAGGCGGTCGGTGGCCGAACACCTTTTACTGAGACACTTAGTTTGGTTTATCTCTCGACTTGACAGCCATGTTAACCTGAATTAACACTTCTGAACATTAATATTTCATAAAAGTAGGATTTGCTTCGGGGGCTGTTCCAGTTGCTTTGCACTGGAGGTAGCTATGGGTGCGCTTCACGTCCCAGTGAAAGGGAAGTTAGCGCGTCTTTAGCTTCTGCACCGAGTGTCCCCCAGGGAAACTGAATATTTGAGCGATGCACAGTTACAAGAGGGGATTTCAATTGAATAATTTACATTTGCTTTTCTCACTAAAAAGTGTGTGGGTTAGAACATAATTGGAGTATGGTGTGAATTTTCTTCCACATGTTGTTTAGTAGGTGCACAATTTGTCCGGATGGTGTCGGCCATGAGTCTCACGGATCCGAGCCGCCTCTCATCTTATGATCAATTTAGCGTGGCCGAACACACAGTCTTACTCATTTCAGTAACTATATCTCCTTTGCTGTGTCATTCAGTAACTCCTTTACGTCGGCGCTTACTCTTAACTTCCATAAAATGTCCTCTAAAGCTAGCGCAGGTGGGTTTTTTTTTTATTCCAGGCAAGGGACTGCAGGAACTATCAAACACACCTTGGCATTTTACTGCACTGGGACTGTTGTGTGTTCATCCGTCCCTAATGGACATCATAGTCTCTGCCAGTGTGTGCGGAGGGGCATTACGCGCGTACGTCTGATGTATTCGTGGGGTTTGTCGAGAACGATGCTCTGAAATCCCATCATGCAGCAGCACAATGCCGCGGCACTTTGGGGACAAAAGCAGCTCAGAGAGACTACTTAAGAGTGCTGCTGATGGTTATTCAGTTTGTGCCGATGCTGCAGCTGAACAAATGAAATCCTTGGATGACTGAAGCGGTTTCAACTTATGCATACACACACTAAGCCAAAAACCTGTATTGTGTGATTTCTGGTTCAAAGAGTGTTGTTTACAGAAATGAACACAAAAATCCAAACAGTTTCTCGTCGCGCCACTGCTGTAAAGAATCTATTTGCCTTCTTCAGAAAAAGCCTTCATGTGTTTGCAAGGTTTTCCCGCACACAGATTTGGGTTTCAGTCACTTATCCTGATACATCTCTGAGAGCGAATGCGCAGAAAGTACAAGGAGGCAACTCGAACACGGCGGTGCAGCGCAGACACTTTTAATGGAAGAAGCGCCAACTGTGAATAAATTAAAAGTGATCTCTCCCACAACCTTAATTGCATGTCTCCCAAGACGCTCCCGCAAGACGCACACAGACACAAACAAGGCAACTTTTCCAATCCACTGTCATTCATCCCGTTTGGATTACCGTGTTCACCTTAAGAAATGAAATGTTACTTCCGTCTTCCTTTTTCGTGGGGTTGTCCCGAAGTGCCTCATTACCGTTGCGATTTCTTTCCTGTTCACGCAACAGTCGGGGGTTGATGGAGAAATTGATGACAAAACCCAAATGCAAGAATGAAACGGAAGGACTGAAATATTCATAAATTGTGTGTCGTGTGTGTGTGTGTGTGTGTGTGTGTGCTGTGCCCGAGTCCTTGTCGGTATCTCTATCTCTATGTACTCCGCTCATTCCCATATAAAAAGGCTTACCTGTGCCTCCACACCTCTTCTCTCTGCAGCATCGCGGTGGGCGTGGGTTTTTATGGCAACAGCGAGACCAACGACGGCGTGTACCAGTTGACCTACTCCCTGTACAACGCCAATCACACGCTGGGCGGCGTGGACAGCCTGGTAGGTGAAACGTTGCCGGCGTATGATGAAATGTATGTCGTGCACATTATACAACGCCTCCATCATGTCCTCGCCGTGGCGGCGTATTTTCAGCCCGTCAAAACGCACTGAAAAGCGGATCAGTTAGTGTAAGACGTGCCGTTTATAGACGAGAGGCCCATCCAGCTGGAAACAAACAGCTCTGAGGTAAGGCTTCAGAGGAGCCGGCTGTGATATTTTCATGCACGCAAACGCACAGGAGGAGAGCCCAGAGGACTCAATTTAGTATGCCTTTAAATGTTTTTATAGTCTTTTTTTTATGGCTTTTTTCCGCTGCAAATTGACAGCCTCTCCACACAAACACTGCTTCCTCCCCGACGGACAGCTCTCACCCTCCTGGCTCCGCCTCCTCCCAGCCGCTGTGGCCTCCTCGGCAGAAACAAAGCATCGCCCTGTGTCTGTCTTGTGCTCACTTTAGCTCTGTGTGTGTGTGTGTGTGTGTGTGTGTGGGTGTGGGTGTGTGGGTGGGTGCTGCCTCACTTCCCGACCCACAGACGCCCAAATGTAGCTCGCTGTTTCACAACTTTAACACTAAAGACAAGACGTTTTTCTCCTTTGCAGTTGAGTCATCTCAAGTTTTAAACAGTTATCTTCTCTCTCTTGAGTTCACCCAACACCAATGTTTATGGAAAATTGTTTGTGAAGTTATATGTAATATTAAAGATAGCGATAGAGACCATCAAATTGAATTGAGACTGGTAAAGATTAACTTGAGATTTATATATATTGACTTCAACATTTTCCCTTCAGAGATCCTTATATTCCCCGTTTTTTGAGATAGCGGGGCAACTTTATACGCTATGTGGAAGTGGTACGCATCATCTGGAAGCTGGGGACCTAAAGATTCATTTGTTGTAGCTCAGCAGTGTCTGCCAAGATGTTGTAGTCATAAATCAGAAAAAGAAAAAAATAATGAATTCACTTTAGACATTTGGAGATTTCTGCAAGAATCCCATTTTTTTTTTCCGGCGATTTGATCCTGATCACTCCTGTTGTGTAAACGGAAACTCCTCTCTTTTGTAAGCATAACTAAAGGCAAACATCCTCTAAATGCCCACGGCCTCTAGTTTGTGCTCATGAAGTGTCATGGGGCTGTGATTATCCTCATGGCCACAATAGGTCATCTTATACAGTGACGTCACGTTTCCAACAATGGTCTATAATGTGAAATGGGGACACGTGGATACAATTGGGCTCATTGGATGCACGAGAATCTCCATTTTACAGTCATTATGCAATAATATGTAAATACACCATTTCCTTAAATAGGCAAAAATAACATAACTGCATGGTTTTGAGACTTATCTTGAGAAATGTTTGATTATTTGAAAATTGTTAAGATTATCTTGACACTTGTACTCACTGACTTGATACTTTATTTGAGACTTGTACAGACGCACTTGAGATTTAATGTGAGACTTGTATGCACAGGTTAACATTTCAGACTTGTTGAGATTCATTTCAGATTTGATTCATTTCAGATTTAAACATACTGGCTCGAGACTTGCACAGATTAATTCAGCACTTGTAAAGATTAACTTCAGACTCGACGTGACGCTCTGACAAACAACACAACATGTAGAGTCGTGTAGTGTCGGTGCACATCAGCCGTGTGTCGTCGCCTCAGCGGCCTCGTGACCTGCAGTGGTCCTGCGCCGGCGTCGGCTGCGGCAGAGACCCCGGTTGCTGTCGAAGAGTCGGGATTACGTCTCCATCTGTGTTAATGGAGATTAATGTGGTGGTATGAGAAACCACTTAGCGGCCCCAGTAATAAACACTTTGCTGAGAGGGTACAGCGCCCACAGCACCGTGTCAGGACTTTGTGATCAGATGATGAGGCAACACAAACTCCGATTTGAATGGAGAGTCGTCTATAGCTGTCTGCCTCTGATTTATGCACTTTATAAATAATTCAAACTGGAAACATGTAAGAACTCTGTGATTTACTGATGTTAAAAGATCAGTTGAGCTGCCTGAGATCGTCAGTCGGGATTAGTGCTCACGTGGACATGTTTGCCTTTTTGATTTACTCCACTTACACGGAGGGATAGACGCACCTCTTTGTCACTTCTCCATGGTATGAATTGTCCTCTCGTCGTCTCGTTCATTTCTCATAGTCATATTAGCGAGCGGAGAGAAATCATTAACATATAGCTCATCCGAAAGCTCGTCGGTGCGTCCCCTCTGGGATGTGTGAACCTGTGCAAGCACGTAATTGGACATGGTGGGCTTTATTTTCGCAGCCTGTGCGTGTACATGTGCTCGTGTGAGTGAGTGAGTGTGTGTGTGTGTGAGAGTGAGTTCTTTGCACGCCGCTATAGACTGTTGAGGAGTCTCGTACTCGGGTGGGACAAAGAGCCCAGTGTGCCACACACAGTTCCCAGTCTCCCCCCACCTAATCAACCATGAGCTCCGGAGACAAAGGCGTTTGATGGGGAAGAACAAGAAGCAATGCTCGTCTGTCTGATTGGCAGAGTCAGGATTGAAATCTGTATTGAAATCATTGACAATGAAGGCCTCACTGCCCTCTGGCCCACACAAAATGCCCTTTTAACACAGCTCCAAGAGCAATTCAAAGTGAGTTTGCCTCTAAAGACTCTGTATATAAGCGAGGGAAGGAAGGAAGTTCGACTCATTATCACTCTAAGCTTTTTTTTTTCTCGGCCCACTGTTGAGACCTTGATTAGTTTCAGTCTGGAATATATGCATATGATGTGTTTGTGCACACAGGAACACACCGTCTCTCTTAGTGAGAATGTCAATTTGACAAAACACTTTCATACCGAGAGAGGTGCATTTTGGAGACGCTTAAATAGAGATGCAAAAAGAAAAAAAACATCAGCAGGGCTGTTAAAAATATCTGGAAACTAGCCAACCAAGATGCCTTATTGATGGCGTAATGGGACCGACATTTGAAGTGTTTAGCCACCAATAATAACTCTATTGTTTGGAGATGGGTGTTGTGAGAGGTTTTGGCAGCCAGCAGTCACCCAGTGGACCGGGTCGATGTCTGGTTCAGTCCCTTTTAGCATTTGGCCGCAGCTCAAACACGGTTTGGACGTTGGCCCACTGCATAATTACAACCATGCTCAGCTACAGCGTTCTCATAATAGATTTATTTTGTATTTAAAAAAAAAATAATAATACAAAATAATAAGGGTTCACAATGTAAACGACCGAAAGTAGATTTAAAAAAAAATGAACTGGATAATACTGTTCGTTTGTGCGTGTTCCCAGTTTGACCCTGGGTTTTGTCCAGAAAAAAAAAATATTTTCTGAGAAATGGTTCTCCTCAAAGGAGTTAAATTATCTCGATGGCTTGGTGTATTGTTCATGAGGGACAGGTGTGACATCCAGCGACTGATCAATGCAAAGCAGTAAAGGCAGATTTATATGCACTGCAAGAGGTTAACTGGAATCCATCTGTGTGTAACTTACAGCAAAGGTCTTTATTTACAGTTCGGCATCATATTTCTCCGGTTGTGTCACCGATACAACACTGGCTGGATATATTGTACGCGGCCTGTAATACACAGAGAGCAGGCTTTTTCTGTCAGGAATCAAAAAGTACTATTAAACAGCTGCCACCTCAGGGTTGAAATGTAAAGACCCCTTTGATGAACACATTCTCACTGACAACTAGTCAAAGAGTGCTGCTTGTCAGCGGCCCTTCGATTCATACTGTGATGCTCGAGGTGCCCCGCTGGTGTCAGTGTAGTATGTTTCGAGGACGGCGTGTTAATATACGGTCGATACATACTGTCTCTTTTCTAAATATAGTTCTTCTGAAGGTTTCCTTAGTTTTTAGGTTGATGCAACGAACCTACTTTGTTAAATTTAAGTAATAAAGGTACTCGTGAGGTTTAGGCAACATGTACTTGGTGAGGTTTAGCTAACACAAATACTTGGTGAGGTTTAGCTAACACATGTACTTGGTGAGGTTTAGCTAACACAAGTAGCCTACTTGGTGAGGTTTAGCTAACACAAGTACTTGGTGAGGTTTAGCTAACACAAGTACTTGGTGAGGTTTAGCTAACACAAGTACTTGGTGAGGTTTAGCTAACACAAGTACTTGGTGAGGTTTAGCTAACACAAGTACTTGGTGAGGTTTAGCTAACACATGTACTTGGTGAGGTTTAGCTAACACAAGTAGCCTACTTGGTGAGGTTTAGCTAACACAAGTACTTGGTGAGGTTTAGCTAACACAAGTACTTGGTGAGGTTTAGCTAACACAAGTACTTGGTGAGGTTTAGCTAACACAAGTACTTGGTGAGGTTTAGCTAACACAAGTACTTGGTGAGGTTTAGCTAACACAAGTAGCCTACTTGGTGAGGTTTAGCTAACACACATACTTGGTGAGGTTTAGCTAACACAAGTACTTGGTGAGGTTTAGCTAACACAAGTAGCCTACTTGGTGAGGTTTAGCTAACACAAGTACTTGGTGAGGTTTAGCTAACACAAGTAGCCTACTTGGTGAGGTTTAGCTAACACAAGTACTTGGTGAGGTTTAGCTAACTCAAGTACTTGGTGCGGTTTAGCTAACACAAGTACTTGGTGCGGTTTAGCTAACACAAGTACTTGGTGAGGTTTAGCTAACACAAGTACTTGGTGAGGATTCGTGAAAAACACTTTAAACTAAGCTTGTTTGATACATAAAGTAGCCTAAGTGTTTGTTACCCAACGTATGTTTGTTAAGTGCGTAAGTTATGTAACAAAACTGAGTTGAAATCCGCCGCCGAGGGTCACTGCACTACTCTCGGTGTTTGGCTCTGTTTTCACCGCAGTGTGAACTCTCGCTCTCTCTATAAAAGAACGACAGACATTCACAGAGTCGCTGGCGCTGCTCTCACATTGTCCCTGTACTGGAAGACAATCCCTCTGCCTTCCTGCGGTTGACACTCTTGGCTCCATGGAGGGCCGTGGTCTTAAATTAATGCCAGCGCAGCGTTTCATCGACAAACCCAAGACAGGGCATCCTCCTAAAATCCCTGTGGTCGTCAAGTATCCGAGAGAGAGAAAGAGTGAGGAAAGGCAGAATATATTTTTAAAGAGATGTTCTGCTGAGCTTCGTCACCCAGCGGTGGAGTCTTCGTCTTTTGCGGTGACCGAGCCGCTCGAGGCACTTCAGAGTTCAGACCCATGTTCTATTTCACGCTCTAGCTCCCACATTCAATTTTAATCGAAGAAAAGTCTCTAGACGAGAGACGAGTTGGAGCAGGAAAAAAAATCCTATATCTTCACCTTTTTTTTTTGTGTTACTTTAACAAATGCGCACATTTTGTTATTTATCAAGCGATTTTACGGGACGAGTGCAGTGATTTTTCGGACGCTCGCTAGGTCTTAATCCGGCACCGGTCTTCAGAGTACGCTTCACACCTTTTAATGATACAAAATGAAAAGCAACTTTGGTGAACAGTTTTCTCTCTCAGCTCAAAGATGGACACTGTGTGTGGCTTTTGAATTTTAAAAATTTTTTTTTTTTTTACAGCCTCACTGTTATGTGCTCAGAGAGTCATCGCTGAGGTCGTGTACAAGCTTCAACCGGCGTAAAGATAGACATCTAATTCTAGCAAAGGGTGTAGTATTTATATTCTGTGGAGTCTGAAAGACAGTATTGCAAGCAATGCACACACACACGCGCACACACACACACACACACACACACACACACACACACACACACACACACACACACACACACACACACACACACACACACACACACACACACTCGTGTTTTTGTTATCATAGAATGGGTTCTTCACATCAAGAGAGGGATTATAACCATCTGTAAACCCATATCTCATATTTTTGGCCTACTGTATTGCCTTTGTAAAACCCCTGGAAAGAAACAAGTTAAGTATTGCATGATTATAAAGAATCAACGCTTTAATATCCTGTCAAGAATTTGATTAGGGTGGCAAAATATTTTGTCAAATGAAGATTTTGAACACCTCTTGCTTCTAACGCGTCTGAAACATATTGGTCTTAGTTGTTTAATCCCTAGACATGTGTATAGTGCTTTTTATAGAGCAATTTGTGTCATGCGATTACAAGCGTACACACCATGCGCCGGCCGCGATTACATAATGTTCTGGCGTGCGCGCATCACTTCAGCGATTATAAACTAAGCTTTAGGCTCAGGCCTAAGCGGGAGGTGACACTTTAATTATTATGAAGTGTTGATATTAATACTGTTTTTCCATCAATAATGCAAGAACGTAGTTCTTCGAAATGGCATTAAAGCCCATATGAAATATTTTTTTTTTTTTTCTGTAATTAGAGATTATATAACATTTTTGTATCGTAGAACCAATGAGACGAGGAGAAGGATGTGAGACTAGCTGACCACGCCACCGCCTACCTGCTCAAGGTTTTCTAAATAAGTCCATGCTCATGTAGCTAAAAGCATTTCAGTAAAACCAATTTACTCCCTTTACTCAAGCTCAAATCTACATTCACTATTTGGCATCTGTATTTTTTTTTCAGCCCAAGGCCACTTGTCATTGCCATTTGTTCCTTTTATTGTGTTTTTTTCTTTGTATGTTTTTCTTCATTTGGTGTTCACCCTCTGGCGTGTGGAAATGAAGATCCCACAGTAAAATAGCTTTTGCGCCAACCACACGCCGCTGCAAATTGTTTTTGTTTTTTAAAAAGATGCGAGGAAGGGAACGCTTCCCCGTGCCCTCGAAACATCAGACTGAGATAAAGACGGAGAAGACTGGGAATCATATCTTCTTGATCGGTGTGGATCACTTACACGGTGAGGATCAGACCAAGACTAAGGAGAGATTAGCTGGATTGGCTGTCTCCCCGGGCATCTCCGATAAGATTCGCACACAAGAGGCAAGGATCAGATACGTGCCTTTATTTCTCATCTGTGATTTCAGTCTGAGGAGGAAGCGATATCAGACTGAATGAATGATCAGATAACAAAACTACGGAGCACCACAGGGCCTGCACGGGAGCTCAGTGGCTGCCTCTGTATATGGTTATTTTTGTCATCTAAGATATCCAAGTGAGAGGAGGATCTTTGTGGGTATAACTTCTGCACAAGAAATCCTTGCAGAATCAACATTGCAGATGTGTTTAATAGTCACATCGCGAGACGTGTGATATCGGAAAAGGGAGGCCAGGTTGCATCTGCTCCACTTGCATTGCTGTGTGGCTTCTTTTTTGTTTTGACTCCTTATCAACGTTCACGTCCATGCAACCAATGTGTTTGTGATTATATTGTTTACCAGAGCACGACATTTCCACTTAATTTAGCTCCAGATGAGAAGTGTGCGCCGGGATTGATGCGTTTAACATTTTATGGGAGCATGACCCCGAGGCCCCGCAAAGGGGTAAAATGTGTTTTTTTTTTTATATTGCAATATATGTCGCAGTTATAAACATGTCTTTTTTTTCTTATTTTTTACAATATTGTGCAGCCCTAATCATAAGTTTGCATTTTAAAGGAACTCATCTCAGTGATAAGTTGCCTAACGTTTTTTATGATGCCACCAGATGGGGACTTATATTGCTATAAACAAATAAAGAGGATTGATTTTGTCCTTAAAGATATTAATCACAACAGATTCTTTCTTTTATTCTTTTTATCTTCACAGGAAGCCTACATTCCTTCTTTTCCAAACACATAAACTGTACATGTGGTTATCTCTAAACAGGAATAGCTAATGAATGGATATTCTTGGGCTCGCTAGATGCCTGTGGGTTGAGAGATGGCAAATGGCGGCTTCTCTTTGTGTTTACCCCTTTGGCCTGCGACTGAAACATGTCATTAACATCTTAATGAACTTCCATTGACTTTGCTGCACACATTCATGGTCTCCAGAGAGTGTCTCCTCATGACTTTTGTGAGCTTGATTATTTATTTAGCGCCACAACGATGTTGTGGAAAATCCTGAACATCCCAAGAGGACACATTTGAACAACATTAGTGATCCTGAAATGTGTTATCTATGAACAATAATTCGAAATACCTGCAAAACAAATGGCATTCCCACACTGCTAATTAGCAAAGTTAGCATGCTAGCAACTTAACTGAGATGTTGAACCCTGGTTTGTATTACTCGCTAAAAATCATCATGTTCGCATTGACACTTTTGAGCATGTTAGCATGCGGATGTTAGCTTAAAGCTCATAAGCATAACTGTGCCAATGGACGGAGCCGCTGGAGAGGCGGTGGACTTTTTGGTCTTGTTTGCAGCCATTTAATGTGGGTCGCACTTAGAATGCAAACCCAACTAATTACTTCCACCCAACCTCCCCGCGCCACGGCTCCAGCAAATCCTCTGCCTGACAAACACAGCGACAATATGAGTTTACTCTCCTGTGAATGCCAAGTACCCAGAGCTGAATGGAAGCGTTTATTACCCTTTTTAATTATCAAATAGCGGGATGTCTCTGTGAATGCCATTTCCCTGTAAACAACTTCTCCCTTCAAGCAAAGTACAGAGTAATTAAAGTCAAGGAAACGGGCAAGAGGGTCTGTTCGGGAGATGCTCGCTCCCCACAGACGACGTGGTTTTGCGGTGCTTTGCCGACGAGGTACGAATCTGATGTGTACAAATAAAGGAATCAATCCGTATGACTTTTGTGTTTTCCTCAAGGGGACTGCACTTCGGATCAGTTGTGAGATGATTACAAGGTATCACTGCGGGGGGAAAAAAGTCAGACAAACATCCGCAGTCATGGAATACAAATCTCCAGCACCAGCAAACCTACTATTTGCCCTCTGTGCGCTCTCTAGTTTTGGCCGATTTCCAAGCTGGACTGTTGACTTAAAAATAACGGACCTCTTCGCCGACAGCCACACTCGGCTCACCCACACTGCCCCCCCACCCTCCCAGCCTCCCAGCCTCCACCTCTCTCTGCTCCGCTGCACAGAACAGCCTCATGTTCAGGACAATCTCACCTTTGGCCACTCTTTTTTTTTTTTTTTTTTTTCCTGGAAAACTTTCTCAGGCAGAAAAGCTGACCGAAAGGCACCCAGTAGAAGTCTGACACTATTTTTTTTAAAGCAGAAAAGTGGAGGACATGAAACATCAGTTTATCCTCAAACTAGCATTTTTTAATAATTTTTTTTTACTCCTGGCAGTTTTACAAAACTTCGCCTCACTGTTCCCGGAATGGCTCTCAATCACCACTTGCCTGTAACTTATCAATGCATACATTATTACGCCTCATGAATCGTTCAGCTCATTAGCTTTCACGCTTCCAGCTGCAGTGCTGTTGAATGCACCATTCATCTCTTTCCTCCCCTCTCCTCCAGGTGACTGGAACCATGGGCAGCATGAAGAGCGGCCTGCACCAGCACCTCGCCCGGCTGGACGAGATCTTCGCCACGCGGGGCGACTACGTGCAGACCCTGCAGTTCATGCAGCAGATGGCCGACAACGTGATCAAGCAGCTGCTGGGCCTGCCCGACTGGGAGGAGGCGAAGGTGGACCTGGCGTCCATCGCCGATCAAACGGCGAACATGGAGTACTACAGGTGAGGATACGCGCGTCGGCCTTGTACAGAGCAGGGCGGCCAGCAGCAGCAACTCGGTTCAGTCACATTGCCAGTGATGCCACAGACGTGCAGGTTTCTCACAAAGTCACACATACATTTCAACACACAAATCAGCAGAGAGCTGTTCAATGAATATACTTATTTATATCTTGGCAACAAGTTGCATCTTCATTGTTTGGGACAAGTCGTCTAAGTGTCAACCACACGCACACTTCTTTGCAGCGCATTGCGCGACATGAATACACTAAAATGTGAAGTAAAATATAGATATACGTCCTTCTTAGAGATGCCAGATGCACGTCAGCTAATAATATCTTGTCTCTTCTATGGCTGCAATCGCTGCGCAACCTGTCAGTCGAACATGCAGCCGAATAGATAATTCATGTGTGGGAAGTTGCACGCTTCATGACCTTAATACATCACATGATATTTAGCGGATGGGATGAAACTTGCGCGTGTGTCTGTGATCCATTTACGTGAATGTGAAGTCCCCGAGCAGAGGCAATGCTGTGGGGCGTTTTTTTAAAGTAGGAGAATCCGATGTAATGATTAGCAATCTTTGCATCAACACTGCAGACCCTAATGAACGACTACAGTATGTTCAGGATTATTATCCTCAGTCTAGTCTCATCACAGATAAACACTCTTATCTTGAAGCAGAAACCAGGCCCAGTGCCAATTTTTGTATGTACTTTTTCGTCCTCGTGTAACCTGATGGTATTTATGTGGAGTCTGCAGAAAGCGACCGGCTGGTGTGTTTGTATTGATCTGCAATCTGACTCCTCTCCTCCGCTGATAATTCAATACCGCACATAGCTCCGCACTAACAGGGCAGACAGTTAGACACTGTGAGCGGTTAATGGACTCGTTATCACTGCCTCATGCCCCGACATAGAGCTGTGTGTGTGTGTGTGTCTGTGTGTGTTTTGCATGTTTCGGATTTGACTCGTCAAAGTTGCCCGTTGATCTTCAATGTTCTCGTTCTGGAGTGTTTTGTTTACTCGTCAAACTCGCTCTCAGTGTTTGTCGTGTTACTTAACTGAGAACCCAAGAGAAAATAAAAAGACTCTTTTCTATTTTATTCATTCTTTAATCTAATTTTCTCTGTTTTCTGACGTTGACAACATGAGTACATTTTTTTTTTTTACTCCAGCTACGCAGTGCTCGGGTATTTTAAGACGGGGGTTGTCAACCTTTTCTAACTTAAGGCACACTTTTGAATGTAAGAAACTATGTAGAGGACATTAGCATGACAAAAAATATATAGTATACATTTTATTCATGTATTATTAATTATTCAGTTCCAAACACACTAAATACAAATGGATGTCCAGTTCAGAGACATTTTAATTAAAAAAAAACTAAAAATAGATTTTCAAAATAAGATGTAGCATGAAGCCTCAAAGCTACAAAGCTAATAAAATCCTTAACATCCCTCTGTGTGTGAGCCCTGATCAGTTGGCCTGCTGCTGTCCCATTAAAACCCACTATTCATGGACAGTGACCTCTGACCTCTCTGTGGGGAACACTGAATAAAATGTCATTTCTATTGTCACGAT
Organism: Clinocottus analis; assembly: GCF_023055335.1. Classification (NCBI taxonomy): domain Eukaryota; kingdom Metazoa; phylum Chordata; class Actinopteri; order Perciformes; family Cottidae; genus Clinocottus; species Clinocottus analis. The sequence goes on from NW_027175920.1 coordinate 2,764,040, forward strand.
CAACCGTTCGAACGGAAGCTCGCACATTCGCGTCTTGATACGCGTCACAATTTCTTGACGACGTACTTTCCTATCGCGCGTGAACCTAACCCCCGTGGCCCCGCGCGTCTCGACTCCATCTGACTCTAATTGGATTAAGTCGACGCCAAAGACAAACACGGTGGCGGCGTCACCCGAGAGCCTCCGTGCGCTCGACATCATCCCGGCCTCTCGGCTGTACCCTGCCGAGGCGGGTGGGGGGAGGAAGATGAAAGCGAGGATGAAATATCAAGGAGGTGGTGGCGAGGGAGAGAAAAGGGGGCTGAAAGGGAGACGGAGGGGATGGGGGGGGGGGGGATTAAAGAGTGTGAAAAAGGAGGAGGATAGAAGGGTGCAAGAGTGACGAGGGAGATGTGGAAAGCATGCTGTCGCTTGATGGAAAGGCAGATGGGAAGAAAAGAAGACTGTACGAAGTGAGAATAAAGTAGGGTTAATGGTGCAGGAGGTATAATGGAAAAAGAGAGTAAGATGCACACTGATGGAGATGAAATGAGACACAAGGAGGCGACTTTGATTCGAGGTATCGATCGTTAAAGGTGATGTGTGTGTGTATATATAACTGCCACCTCTCCATTCCCCGTTTGTTTCACAGCATAAAACATTCAGCCATATGGATTTGAGTCCATTCATTATGAACCATCTGGACAGGCTTTCTGTGTGTCCGGTCACAGGCTGACCACTGCTCACATAACAGATGGGTACACTGAGGCGGGCAATACTGGACAAGATTACACCCTGAGGCATCAACGCACACACACACACACACCCACACACACACACACACACCCCTCAGATGACAGCGTGTGTCTTTTGAGGTGAAAATAAGGGGGACTCTCTCATGTTTGTATGGAGAGAAGAGCTGGAGACGGCGTTGGAGGCTGGAGGCCCGGTTCATTCCGGGTGAAGACAATGCTTCAAACTTGCATTACTCCTCCAGTTGCAAAAAAAAAGTCAGATTACATAAAAGTCTTTGAGAGAAATGAGCCTAGTTCTCACTTGATGTATTACCTCAGTAATTATTAAAATAGATTATTCCATTCCAGGAAGCCATTACTGTTACTCGCCCCTAATCCTATTTATTGTTTGAGTTGTGGTTAGTGGTTGTACATTGGGGTGAAATACTAGAGTATCACCGATTTCTATGTTTAGTTTGAGACCTAACATGTTTAATTTATTTTTTTTTCGATATTTTTTTCTTGATTTGTGACCTGATATGAAAGCGTGCCCGTTGTTGGGGTCAAAGAGTTGCAGGAGAAGTTCCACAAGCGGTCACTTAATAACTGGCGTACAGTGGTTTTGTTACCGATAGGGAATGATGGCAAGAACTATACCAATGAAACACAGGTTACATGAAACTGGAAACTTCTCATATTTTGCAAAAAACAGCATTCACCAGCAGCGGTTTGATCTTCTGTGTGTGTGTGTGTGTGTGTGTGTGTGTGTCTCTGCAGGTGGCTGACCTACCTGCTGCTCCTCATCCTGGACCTCATCATCTGCCTGCTGGCCTGCCTGGGGCTGGCCAAGCAGTCTCGCTGGCTGCTCACCACGTGAGTCTAATGCACTCTGTAAAACGCAGCTATTTACAAAGCCAGCTGTTTTCTTATTTTTTTTTATTACAAAGCAAAGAGTAATGCTTTGGTTTGGTGTGTGATTTTTCTTGAAAAGGCAGAGAGTGAAGAGGCTGGGGCAGGATAAACGAGAAGAGGGAGTGGATTGGGAGATTAGCTGACTCTAGTAAATCACAGCTAACTGGGAAACATTCATTTGGATTGAGTCACATTTGTGCTGCAGCAGCTGCTCCAGATTCAATTTATCCAGATGTTACGTCGGGGTTAACGTGCACATTGTATCACGCTCACGTCTCCAAACACTAGATTATTATTGTACGTTGTCTTCGCTTAAAAAGACCATTATATATATATTCTTCCAGTTGCTCCTAGATGTCCATTACTTGACGTTTCTACCACCTTTTGAGTCAGTTTAATCACTTTCATCCACTTCTTGTTATCATATGTGCTTCACAAGAATCTTTGTTGAACAGGAAAAACAAATATGACACATCGGAAACAAAGAACGAGATGAATAAGTATGAGTTGGTGTAGACGGAGGAAGCTGGAGGCGGGAGTTGCTACGCTTCGCGTGGGAAATCACCTGCCAACGAGGCGGCGACGTCTTGGATCACGCCGCCGTACGAACACTGTCGCGCGTTTTGCGTCTCGGCGTCGCCGGCGCTGGCGGTCGGTTGAACTCGTTCGCGACGTCGCTCGCACTCTGCTCCACGGATTGGTTTCGAGAGCCACGGCGAGATGGGAACGAAGCCATCCGGCGTTATCGCTAATATCACTTCCCGTGGATCCCGTTTAACACGTGACCTCCGCTTTTACGTGGCTTCCGATACCGGACCCGGCACACTGCGTCTCCTGACCCTCGTATGGCACGTCAGTAATAATTTAACGCTGTATTTTTAGGCCTTTATTTTTTTTTTGGATTAATATTTTATTGATTTTGCCTTTTTAATGAGTGGCAAGAAAAATAAAAACAAGCACATGCAGAGGCAATTAAACATAATATAAGTACAATTTAAGATAGAAACCAGTCATTTAATGAATGTCTTTTTTTAGAGGCAGGAAGTTCTGAGAATCCATTTCAATGGAAACAGGATGTGGAGACGACAGCATCATAAATAACACTCCCACACATAATACATGTTAAGCTGGGAAGCGATTTGAAACTGCACTGTATGTACAGCGTATTTATATCACATGCAGGGCCTCTGCTTTCATTTAATCTCCTTACAGTATCTATAACTTAATTATATCCACTGGAATGTGATTTTTTTTTATTTTTCTCTCTCTCTCTCGCTGTAAAGGAGCTTTTCACGGGGCATGAAATCCACCCGGGCCTCCATTCATCCAGCCGAGCGTCACTCTGTCGCTCGCAATCAGCGAGTTCTGGGTGTGAGCCGCGCTAAACTCGCCCTGCTAACCACAAACCCCTCCCTCCCTACACTTCACCCTCCACAACCCCCCACCATCCCCCCTCTGCACACACAAGATGAGTCAGTGTCAAGAGTGTCTGCCCTCCCAAGGCATGCTCTCTTCCAGCGGAGTGGAAGTGGTTGGAGGCTGTCGGGAGCAGATTACACTCGGGGGCCCCGGGCGACTCTTCCCGGTGCTTCTAACGGGGGCTCGCTCCGTGTTAGCGTGACACACAGCAACGGCTCAGAAAAGAAGATACTCCCACATGTGACGGGGGAGGAAGAGACGTCCCTGAGACCTCGCTGTCAGCACTCGACCCCCCCCCCTCCTTTGGATGTCGTTTTGAAATTGAAATATTCTGCATGCAGCTGCAGAATATTTCAATTTCAGGCAATCACATTTCCATTCACCTTTTTTTTTTTTTATTATAGTGGAGTCGTAGCGGAAAAACCTGAGAACGCAACGCAGCATCTATGGGGGGGCGAAAGTTTGAAATGTCATGATGTAAATACAGCGTGAGCCCATTTCCCGGCTTAATGTCGTGGATTTGCAGGATTGAGTGGGCACCTCGTGCAGAAGAAAATAAAGGAGGGAAGAAACTAATTTCCCAGGATGACGGAAACCATTTGAGCACGGAAGCACAGCAAAGAGGAATTGTCATGTAAACAAAACAAAACGAAGGATTTGCATGCGCTGAAATGCGAATGAAACACAATCGCAGCATTGGTAAGAAAGGAGAAGGGAAGGAAAAAACATGATTTACTGCCTGAAGGAAACAGTCATATAAGTTGTGTGTGTAAAGGAGTATACAGCTTTACACGGGGAGCTCAGGTAATCTCACATTTCCAAAAAGCTATGGGCGGATTATGAGCCTCTGGGCACAGACGTGTGTCGGGAAACTCCCAGCAAGACAGACTTTATAATCTTTTGGACTCTTTTTGCTCTTGTTTTGTGTCTTTTAGTTGTTTGTCCCTTTGTAGTTGTTTTGCGCATCCGTGGAGTCGTTTAGCATCCGTCTGTAATTATGTCTTGTCGTCATTTTTTGTTTCTTTGTCGTGGTTTTTTCTTTTTTTTCCCCCCTTATAGTTTTCATAGCTGTTTTGACTTAATTTGAGGTTGTTTAGAAGTAGTTTTTGTATGTTTGATGGTCATCTTGAGGCTTTTCCTGGTTGATATGTGTCTTTGAGTGACTTTATTTTGGGCCTAAAGTAGCTGCAAATCCAGGTCAAAGCAGGTCAATGATTCATTAAATATACAGCTCTTCGGCAAGAGGCTCGACGGGTATTTCACAAGTGAACAATAGCGTCTAGCATACGTCTCGTACAGTCAATATCTGGTTAGACTCACGCAAACCAGCCGAGGCTGCGGAGCCAAAACCCTCATCCAAATCACAATGTGTGAGAAATGTCGCAAGTGGTAAACACAATACACCGAGGCGACGAGTAAAAAGGTGTGAGAGCGATGACGATCACAGCGCAGGGGCCTCAATTAGATCTGCAGAGAGCGATGTGATTATAATCGCAGGCTAATTGCCGTTGGCAGCGTGTCTCCAGCATCTCTCTCACTTCTCTGCGTGTCGACTGTTTGGCAGAAGCACGCCACCGAGACGCAGCGCTTCTAGTCTCAGTCAAGACGGAAATTGACTTTCAACACTGATTTTTAATTCAGAGTGACTTGACCTCATCCTCGGTGAGTGCGCTTCCTGGCGTCGTCTTCACCGCTCATTTGCTTTGGGGATATTTTTAAACTGGATGCGCTTTTCTGTCGGGTTTACAGCCGAAATTCCTGTGATTTCCACCTTTTTGGCTCACCAGAGCACAACGGTGAATACAGTCTTGGTTTTCTGACTCGGAAGAGCCAATCAGAGGGCATTTCTCCCTTCTTTTTTCTTCCTGACAGCCAGTGTCGGAGTTGCTCGAAGAAGCTCCCGCACCACCACGATGAACTGTCAAAGAGGCAAAAGACTGGCAGAGACGTTGGCAAATAGTCCCCGAGCCTTTTGGCTTTTGACCTTTTTTTTTTAAAAAAAAAACAGCTCAAACTGAGACTTTTGAAAGACTAATAAAGTGAAAGAATTAAAAATTTCACCTGGAAATAAATAAATAAATCGTGAATTAGAGAGAAGTCAGAAATAAAAAAATCTGAACTTTTTTTCTTGGTCAACTTGTGAGGCCTCGAACATATTTAATCCGGATTTGGGATAGTAGTGTGTGTGTTTGTGTGTGTGTGTGGACAGGCGCAAACAAACAAGTACAAGACACACACACAATGAGTGTAAACAAGATGTTGAAAACACACTTGTGTGTTGACCGTACGCCGATATAGATGCTGTGGCTGAACCACTCGAGACAGTCCAGCAACCTTTTTGCGTCCGTCCCGCTCCTCGACTTTTGAGTCGAGATAAGGACGCGGATGCGACGCCTCGCTCTCCTTCCCATCTTTTCCATTATCAAGTGTCAGGGCCTCGGTATCGGAGAGGAGAGCGAGACAGAGTACGTGAGTGAAAAACGGGTAAAGAGGGAGGCAGAGAAAAGATACGGGCGGCGAGAGAGTAAAGAAAGTGGTGGGAGCTTAGTATCTCCTCTTGAATTGGATTAGCCCGAGTGTTGAAAAATGAGTGGGTTCTGGACACGCATCCTCCAATTACATTTAATCACAGGTGACATGCTGAAAGGAGAATATCTGGAAAGTGCCACAGTGGCTTATTGGATTATGTCGCATAACAAAAGCTCGTCGAGGACCAGTGTTCATCTTTTAATGGGTATTGATCTTCTACTGTGCTGTTTTACACACATATACAGACCCGTCAACGGCCGCCCCGATCCCTCCCATCTCCGCCACATTAATGTCACATGTCTCCGATGTCCTTTTGGGGGTCGCTGGGAAACAAAACCCCTTTTGAGGGGGAAACATAATGAAATGTACGCCAGCGGGTCGGCCGCGCTCGTTCCTCGGTACACGCCGTCGCGGCTGCAGCATTAACCCCCGCTAAAAGGAAAATATGTGACCTCTGACTTCCTCTGCCGATGAGAATGAGATCACCACTCCTGGTCCTCGGGGCTCACGCCGTTTCCCTTCAATAACAGAAAGCGTTATGAAAATAGCTCCATCTGCATCACTGCGCTCCCCCAGGATGCTGATAACTACACGGACAAAACGCCACATTTTTGGGTTTTTTTTTTAGTGTTGAGGTTGCCCGCGCGTTCGTCATCTGTACAACGTGTTTGTTCTTCCTCATGTCTTTGAACTCGTTTTTGTACAAACACATTTATTCTCTCGTGGTTTGTGCGAGTGACTTAAGTGTTTAAAATTTGATTTTACAAACACAATTTACAAGTTGTCCACACCTGTCATGAGCAATTAGCCTGCTGATATCCAAACTTAAATGCAATGGATCGCATATTTCAGTACTTTAAAGCAATTTGGGGTTTGAAAATCCCACATTAATAAAGTACAGGCTAATATAATTCCAATTGTATTGAAGTCGCCTCATGATATCAGCATTATTTTAAATTGGCTATTGATGCTTTTGTATACCACGACACTATGAACTCCCCTCTTTGTATTCATCACCGGCCTTGCTGTGGCGTTTTTATATGGTATTATTTTGTCTTCTGTGACAGTATACAACTTCACGTGTTGTCGTTTGTTCCTTTTCCTTTGCTTTGGTAAATCCCCTATTTCTGTTGCTGTTGCAAATTATGCAATTTCCTTTTATGGATCTCTGCAAGCGGCACTTCAATTTAGGACACGGAGCCTTGTGTCGTATTTGTGAGGCGGTAATTATGCTCATTTCCAAAACTATCGAGAACTTGCGCTCATTCCCGCACAGCGAGCGTTCATCGTGTTCACGCTGGTCATTTACACACTTATCTAAAAGGTTTGTTTAATCTGAGCGACCACCCTCTGACAACAAGAATACACTCAGGGTTTTCATCTTCTGCAATAAAGTGTTTTGCTTTACCGTCGCTGCTCTCGTCTGCATCTTTTATCCCTTTTCAGCTAAAAAAAAAAAAGCTTGTGCAGAGTTTACCAGCTAAAATGACAGATGCTTTCTTGTTTGTGTCGAGCCAAACAGAGCTAAAAAAGAGTGGACTTGCATCTAGTTGGACGTTGTATGACAAAGGGAACGTCCCTTTTCTGTAAATTAGCGTCTATGTAAATAATTCCTGCATATAAACTAAAACCATGTTAATAGCTCAGTTTTGTGTTTGCAACTTGTTTATGCTGCCACCTAGTGGCCAAAAAAACAGTTATTAAAGGTTTAAATGACACACGTGAAGTACTTTTAATAATGACGTGATTTAAGAAAGAAATAGTGCCTCTCCCGCTCAAAACATTACAAGCCTTACTTCATTTGAATCAATAACCATCTTTGCCAAGTCATCATGTTGTGGTTGTCGAGGTTTCATTTGTTAAAATGCATTCAAAACATTTTTTCCCGAGTTGCATTGTGACCTTGCTGCTGCCTTGTGTCCCTGCAGGATGATGGTGTTTGGAGTGCTGACGCTGGTCCTGAGCTGGACCTCTCTGGGCGCCGGCCTGGCCTCCGCTGTGGTGAGAGCTTCCTTCCTCCCTTCATCCCTCCCTCATGACGGGCGCTCGTACCCGAACATGAACTAGTCCGCAAATCAATTCTTGTCGTGCCCGACAGTGATGACAAATCGCTTTAACTACACGCACATCGCGCTTGAAAAATGTCTTTTAATGTGTGTGTGTGTGGGTGAGCGAGAAGCGATGATCATACGCACCGCTGCACATGTACTTATGCGCGTGTACCTGCACGTGGAACATCTGTGCTGTGTCATTGCCAAAAGCATGGGAAACGATTGTCTCTCCTTTTGTTCTCATCAAGCCTTTTTGATCAGATTGTTGCGTGTATTAGCTGCTGATGGAGGGTCTTTAGAGCCTTAATTGTTTGTTGTTGTTGTTGTTGTTTTCTCAAGCGTGTTCTCACGGCTCCATCTTCTTCTGAACTTTTGTCTGAGGTTCATCTTTCTGTCACGTCGTACGCTTTTGATCTCTGCGTTCAAACGCTGCTGAAAATAGGCCGACAAAAGAACAAAAATCCCAAACGCAAACCTTTGTCGGCGTCGTCATACAAAGCCTGAATAACTTTATTCATAGTCAAGGATTATGACTATACAGGAATCCAAAAGCAGGCTTTTAAAGCCGATCATGCTGAATAGGTGAATCATTTCACTGTTTCGCCGCATTATCGTCCCCAAATGACTTCGACCTCGAGGGCAAGAATTAAAAGTGATATGCAAAAAAAACAAACAGCGAGATGAATTTGAAAGAAGATCGGATGGATGAGCGCCGGTGTTTGACTCACCTGCCTCAGGCGAGTGTGCTATTTTTCCCAGGTTTGTTGTTGGATGTTGTGTTTTGACTGGAGGCCGTAGAGGATTTAACACGAGTGAATTCAACGTGGCGATAATGAGCATCGGGTGGAAAGCAGCAGGAGGTGCAACAAATTAGTCTCCGGGTTTTATCCTTCTTTTTTTCCAATTCCAAGTCTCTGTGGTTCATGTTTGCTTGATCGATGGTTGAAATGCCGGTGATATAGATGTGCTGTGTAGCCAAGCGTGCATTGTTAACCAGGCTGCACAATGCAGAACGACCCAAATCAAAAGGGTTCTTTCTCTGGGTAACATCCACGGCAATAACATGGCAATCCAGCCATGAGTTACCTCCTGTCATTTTGTTGTTGTTGTTGTTTGAGCGTATCCCTTTAAGAAGCACGAGAGCATCCATTAGAGTGCTGCAGGAGTGAGTCCAATGACCCAGAAATGAGTAATATTGCACATACGGTTCCCTCGTTTCTGACTCGGGTGCCTGATATAAGCTGGAGTGAACTCAAGTCATCACACCGACGACGTCGCCTCGATTGCTTCGTTGTGTTCATACTCGCACTCGTGCAACTGCGGCGTCGTTATTGTGAAGCCTCGCGTTAGCTTTTCACTTCTGCCGATTGATCTAAAAATCATGCAGATGTTAATTTGTGAGGATGTTTTACTGAACAAAACTCTTTTTTTTTTGCCACTGGGTTTGTTTTCTGCAACAATCCAAAAGCTTTTTTGTCAAATGAACCAGTGCGACTCCAACTTCCGGGGGTTGGCCTTTAAAATAAATGCAGCCCTGTATGTCTTCATCGTGAACTCACCGTTAGATGAATGTGAACAAATAGGAACGATTGCCTGTGAGGAGCAGTAGAGGAAAGGTCAAAGAACAACCCATAAACATATACAGCCACTTTTTTACCAGACCAAAGCGTTCGCCCAGCCCAAATTTTCCGAGCTTGACCAAAAATTGGTCAAGGGGCCATCAAAAATAATTGGAAATGATTATTGGGGGGACCATAAATATCCGAACCAAATTGAGATATTTGATTGGTTGTGTGTTTCTCATTCAGTGTGTGTCACTCATTCATGACATTCACGCCGGCCTATTGCGCAACCCGTCTGTAACGGGGCGCTTGTCTGAGGCTGTGTGGTTTAATTCCAATGGGCCTTTTTTTAATGCTTTGAGAGCAGGCACCTCTGTTTAAAACAGGCCTCTTAACTGCTCAGACGTCGATACAAATGGCTGTGAAAAAAAAAGCAATTAAATGAGCAATCTGCAGTGGCTCCAGCATCAGACATTATGCCTTTGTGCGAATAAATGTGTGTCGCGTATATGTGTCATCTCTATTTTTGCGTTAATGTGAGAACCTATGCATGTGTGTTAGTGTGCAACCTGTCTGCATGAAGGTTAGGCTGTGTGTGTGTGTGTGTGTGTGTGTGTGTGTGTGTGTGTGTGTGTGTGTGTGTGTGTGTGTGTGTGTGTTTGCGCGCATGTGTGACTCAGCACAGTCTGCACTGCTCTGAATACGAATTAACTTTTTTTTTGTTGCCCTACACAAAATACTCTGTCGTGCTGTCAATTCTTTAATAATTTAGTCTCTAAAATGTGGGAAAATGTCTAACGGGATGTTTTCAAAACAGCCTTTTAAGTCCGACTTATAGTCTAAATAGTCTTATAAATATTTGATTTAAAATGAGAGAGAAAGGTAGCACAACCTCACAGTGCATGCAGTTGAAATATTTTTGTTGCCAATGGAATAATTGTTTGAGCCTTAGGACTGTGTAAGAAAACATAAATGAATGGCAATCATTTTTGGAAAATGTTGCATTATTTTCATCTCAAATGTCCTGTGTGACTATATTTTTTCAGTAATGGTTAATCCGCTTCTGAAAAGTGAAGCCAGAGCAGCAGAGCCTTGAACTTGTATTCTTCCTCGAGGCCAGCAGGGGGCGACTCCTCTGGTCGCTAAAAGTTGTCTCATTGTCACTCCTCCGCACTCCAAGTACACTTAAATTCACGGGGTTACCAAAAACCAAGACTACCAAGCGATTACCACCAGCATGCCGAACTCAAGACTTTAAGAAAGGCAGCGGGTGACTTCACGACAGCCACTTCTTACAGTCAGTCTGCGGGATTAATTCAGACTCTTGTTGCTAATTCTGCGGCTCGACTTGACAAGTCATCAGTCCATCTCAGAGCTAAAGTGAATTGACGTTCAGCTCTCCACATGAGCTGGTTTAATGGTGTGGTGTGGTGTGTGAGCCGCAGCGGCCACTTAGCCATGGAATCGCCCCCATCGAAACACACTACGCTGCCGCCTGAAAATGTCAAATCCCTGCGGTGCTCCTTTTTTTTTTTTTTTGCTCTCGGTCTCCTCCATCCCGAGAATGTACTCGCTGCCAGCAGCAACATCCGCAGGAAACCCCGCATGTGGGCGTGGACAGTGCGTTCGCCTGTGCGTGGCCACGGGCCTGTGGTCCCAGGTGTGCACGTTAGATGTTGACGATGTTTGTGCATGCGCGTGTGTGCATGGGAATCTTTAAATTGTGTGTGTGTATGTCGGCTGCATCATGCATCCATGCATAATACATAATACATGCACCTCTTCACAGAGCTCTAAATGACAATCAGATCATTCTCTCTGGTTTCCCTTTTGAGAATTCAAACTAACTAGCTCCTAAATGGCAGAGCTCTTTTCCTTTTATCCACGATTTCTAACAAACGAGCTTGAGTTTACCGAGGATCCCCCACCGGCCCCCCTCCCGAGAGAAGGTTAAGCTCCACGCTGTGTGTTTGACCTGAGCCCGAGAGACGTTCAACATTCAGACAGCGCAGCTCGGAGGAGACCTCCGCTCCTCTCTTTTGTTATATTTCACCAACGCTGGTTTCTCCTTCTTCTTCTTCTTCTTCTTCTTCTTCTTCTTCTTCTTCTTGGCTCTGTGGCGGTGGAGTGAAAGTGACAGAATTGAAAAGTATTCCTGTCTAGACCCGTTAAAGTGGATTATAGGAGCAGTGTGTCTTCCTTTTTATGTTCTCAATGTCAAAAAGACTTTAATGAACTAATAATGTCAGGTGGAGTAATTGTCACTCCGATTAATTTCTCCTCTTAAAATTTCTTAATTCTTTTAGTTTTTTTTAAGGATCATTCATTATTTTTAAGCCGTTTTCTGTTCACACGTCTCCTGCTTCTTCTTTAATTTATTTCAGGGCACGAGTGATTTCTGCGTGTCTCCTGACAAGTTCCTCCTGAGCCAGACGAAAGGCGCCATCGGCTCGGGTGAGTTTGAGCGTGAATCATGCTGCGTTAATGGAGTCTGCGGCTGTGACATTAACTGTACTTTAGCAAAAAAAAACTGACTGCTGATTTGTGTTTTCACAGATATCGTTCATTACTACCTTTACTGCAACCAGACCCTCTCCAACCCCTTCCAGCAGGTAGGAAACAGGAGGACTACAGACAATGTAGTCAAGTCAACTATAATTTTACAATGAATTTATTCTGCAACGTACACAGAGTGTTTTTACAGGTCACATTGTTCAGACCCTATATACTTAAATTTGACTTTTTTTTTCATGCAACAACATAATCACACAGTGTGCTTGTGATATGCATCAGTATCTGAGTCCTACTTTTTGTGGAATACACAGACTGTACACTACACTTTTGCATTTCACAAAATAAATCCCAAACTTTTTTTTTCTGAATTCAAATGTGGCCTAACGTTGAAATATGTCCTGATTTTAAATGAAGCAGAATCTGATTAAAACGCAAAAAGAGGCTTTTATAATCTGACCGATAACTAAATACTTAAAATTAACATTTATTTTCTATTTCAGTCAGTCCTCTGAATGATACCAAGAGCATTAATACTAATGTATTAATGTTCAATAACCAGATCTGCAGAGGGACGGATCTCAACACCAGTTTCTGTCTTTTTGGCTAAACTTTATTTTGGGAAATATTGCGACAATCTGGGTTTTTTATTACGTGAATGTGGAACAGGATTTCACTACATACGGAAATATCATCATGTAGATGATGATGAAGAGGTGGTTTTATGCAAACTAGAGGTTTTAAAACATTTAACCGAGATTTTGACCTGCAATTCACTGGATGAGGAGCTCTCTCTCGCTCTCGCTCTCTCTCTCTCTCTCTCTCTCTCTCTCTCTCTCTCTCTCTCTCTCTCCCCGCATCCTCCTCCTCTTTCTACTGTGTTTCGTCGGCCTCCAGCATGCACCAAGCAAACAAGACATGCCGAAATGTTGCAACGCTCCAAAAACAAAGCCCGCCCTCTCTCCTGAGGGGTCGATGAGGTAGATGTTAGGAGGGAGGACGGAGGGGTCGGGGGGGTGCATCACCTCACTGGCTTCACCGTCGACATCAGTCAGCAGTGGAGTACATTTTCTTGCGAGCTCAGATCTTGTTATCCGGCCCTGCTGGACGTGCCCCGAGGATAACAAGAGCGCAGCGGCAGGAGGGTTCGGACAGCCGTCACCCCGCCGCCCGGTGGACTGAGTCAGCGCTCTTCTTCTCTGCCACACAGATACCCAACAGGTGCAAAGTTCACGAGCGAGCTGCCAGATGCGGGAGATCACTCCGCTTGGCAAACAAACAAGCTCTCCCTCTCCCTCGTCTCTCTCTCTCTCTCTCTCTCTCTCATGTATTCTGCAGCTGCCCTGCAGTTCCCCCCCTCCGCGCCCTCGTGCTTCAACGCTCTGGGGCATTTTCTCGTCCTCATCTCTTCTCCTTTTCTTAGCTTCCTCCATCCACTTTCTCCGTCCTATATACAGTATATATATTTTTATACTTGGCTAACTAGCTGAAAAGCCAAAATCCGATCAGGCTTTAGATTATGCAGCAGAGAGCACTTTGACCACGGACAGTCGGGAAGATCCAAAAGGAAGAGAAAAAAAAAAGTGAGATCATAGGAAAGCAATTACATTTATGAATGGTTGAGGTAATTGACCATATCCTGTTTCAATTTTTAACATTGTGCCACAGGCTAGGGGGTTTCCAGGCTGCTTTTGTTAGGTTGGTTGACTGCTAGGTACAGTTTCACTTTAGAGACGTGACAGATTAAGACATTTAATTCAATTTATGGTCGCATGTAATTTAAAAAGAGGCAGTGGGCAGAAGGTCTTTCAGGCTAGTCCACTTATTATATCGAATTGAATGTGGAGGCTTACTTTGCCCCCTGCTGGTGGGAACAAGGACCTACACCACCACATAGGCTTCAACGCTGTAATGTAGTAAAAGAATATTTTATATACATTCATTGAAGACTAAATTAATGATTTTAATGCACCTTTTTTTCTGCTTTCTGTTGTATTTATCACATCCTGCTCCTTTTATACATGTTAACTTTGTGAAAAATGTCAATTTTAATTTGTTTTAAGGGTTTTCTTATTAGCGTTCACTCCGGCCCACTTGTGTTTTTTCTTCTTTTCATCCATCTTGAGAGTTCCTTTTGAATAAACAAACAAATTAGATGACAGAATCAAATGTTTTCTCTGTGTGGAAGGACACAAACCCCTAACCAGCTTCACCTGTGGCCAATTAGGCCTCATCAACTGCACCTGTTCCCTGAGCGGCCCCTCCCTTACCCCTACGCCCTCGCCTAGCCACGCCCCCAGCCACCACACAGAATAACTTTCAAACACACTTTCCTGTTTTCGCAGCCTCTCACCATCTTCCAGAGGTCTCTGACCACCATGCAGATCCAGATCCAGGGTCTGCTGCAGTTCGCCGTGCCTCTGTTCCCCACCGCTGAGGTATCGCCACACACACACACACACACACACACACACACACACACACACACACACACACACACACACACACACACACACACACACACACACCTGGCTGTGATGTTATTGCTGGAGTCCAACTGAGTTTTCTTGTTTTAAATAAGTCCCCCCAGTGTTGGTCAGTGACCGTCTGTCTGGTGACCTCTCCACAGAGAGACCTTCTGGGTATCCAGAATTTGCTCAACTCCTCGGAGGCCGGTCTGCACCAGCTGACCGCCCTGTTGGACTGCAGGGGGCTCAACAAGGTTCGTTCACTGCATCCTAATTGGCACCACAGCGAGCACAACTAGGTCGGGGGGAAAGAGAGAGACTAAGTGGCCACGCAGGATTTCAGCATCAAACTGAAAGCGGAGCGGGGCACAGCGGAAAGAATTTCAAAATTGTAACAAGAATAACTTTTCTAAACGGGTGTTTTCCCACCACCGTATGTGCCCCGTTGAGCCTGTGCCGTGTGGCTCCTGACGGCAGAGCAGCTCACCTGAGCTGCACTCTTTCATCTTTGCTTTCGTTCGGTCCGCCTACACGAGCAAAAACAGTGTCCGCGTCTTCCTTTCTGTGTGTTCTAATATTTATTTGACCTCCTTTTTAGGACTACCTGGACGCGATGGTGGGGGTGTGCTACGACGGGGTGGAGGGTGTGCTCTACCTCTGCCTCTTCTCCACCCTGGCGGCCTGTGCCTTCACCGTCATGCTGTGTGCCATTCCCAGGGCATGGAGACAAATCGCCTGCAGGTCAGTTCGTTCTCTGCTTCTCTGCCTGAGCGCCCTCGTTTCCTCAGCCTGCGGCCGTTTTCTATGCAGCTTCTCCTCCTGTATGCGCCGAGGGATTCAAGGATCTCTCTATTGTCGTCATGCTGTCATCATGTTACAACTTCTTTCAAGCTGTAGTTCTACTCATTTGGCACATAAATACTAAAGTATGCCAAGTTATGTATTAGTGGTTCCTGTTCTGGAGTTATTAGTGTCTCTAAGCTGATGTTTATTAAGAGTCATTATGCACAGCTGAGATACTCATAATAATATTTCATTGATATAGTATTTTTAAAAACATAGTGTGAAAGTGCTTTGAAAGACAAGATGCAAAGCAATATGATAACAGGAAGCCAAACAAGGTGAGATTTAGGTAAAAACTTTGAAACAGAGATGAAACCGTACAGTGGATAAAACGGTTTGAACAAAGAAAATTCAATGAATATGAATAAAATGCTGTGGAAAAGCGATGGAAATATGAGTCATGCCGGTAGTTCAGATTTAACTGAGTTATGACTCAGAGCATAAGTAGTTTAATAAGTACCCTGATTGTGTCCATGAGCTGTGTGTCACAGCCTCTGCTGCTGCTCACAATGTTGATTAGCAGCCAAATCAGCGGCCAAACTATCACAATTAGCTATTTAAAAAAAAAAAAAAAGAAGCTAATTGCACCGGGGCCCTCACTGCGTATCTGCCTCACGTCTCTCACCCTGACAGTTTTAAAAACCTCCGGCCCTTCTGATGTCTCACCCCCCCCCCACCCCGCTTTCTAGGGAACGAGACTATGACGACATCGACGAGGAGGATCCATTCAACCCGCGGGCGAGGAGGATCGCCCCCCAGAACCCCAACCTCACCAACATGCACAGCTTCTGCAGCTACAGCAGCAGCATGGGCAGCCAGAACAGCCTCCACCCGCCGGCCCCCGCCGTCTCCAACGCCCCCGTGTCGGAGTACATGTGAGTGGACGAGAGTGGCGCGTGGAGCATTACATGACATTACATTTAGCCAAAGCGACTTCTAATAAATGCATTCAACCGCGAGTACAAATTTGGAGCAACAAGAATCAGGAAAGTACAATTTCTTCAATAAAGTTAAACTACAAAGTGCTCGCAGTCAGTGTCATTAAGTGCTAGTACTGCGCTACTTTCCTTATTCAAGGAATAGTCGAAAAAAGATATGTTTTTAGTTTGCTACGGAAGATGTAGAGACTTTCTGCTGTCCTCCTCATTCCACCATTAAGGAGCCAGGACAGCAAACAGTCGTGACTTTGTTCAAACGTCCTCATTTCCTCTGAGGAACTCTTCTCTCGCTCTTTCCCAGGAACCAGGCGGCTCTGTTCGGGGGGAACCCGCGGTACGAGAACGTCCCGCTGATAGGACGAGGCTCTCCACCCCCTTCGGTGCGTTGGGTCCCAGAGGCTAAGTCCTTCCTATGATGTCACTTCCCTGTTGCCTAACAGGCAGAGTTAGCCTTCAAAGCACAGGAAATTGTTTTTTATTAGAAGCAACTGCTGATTATTACATTCACATTTTCACTCTGCTCACTTCCTCGCTCAATTGTTAAAACCGTCCCTTGATTGAATCAAGTTTTTTTTTTATGACATTATTTCTCAGATGCATTTTAAATAGATACCGTGCCTTCCTCCGTAACTCACTGAGGCGGACTTACCGCGCCGCCTCAAGGAGAGGAGAAGTAATGTAGTTAATATTTAATCACTAAGGGAACATCATTTTGCCTTTCTGCGGCCGAATTCCCTAGAGGGAGTCATTCAGGTCTGAAACCATAAACTCACTCACTGTTGACACTGAGGCTTTTCTTCCTCGTCGAATTAATTCACCCCTCGCTGAGCCACTTGTCTCCTGCTACATGCTGTACGAGTGTGTGATGAAATGCAGCAGTTAAAATGCTTTCCGCAGGTGTTAATTCAACAGAAATGTTGTGTGAAACGACACTCAAGAGACGGTGTTGTGCTCATCGGGTCAGGAAGTACAAACTGAATTCATATTTTTGATAAATTGCACGTTTTTTGTTGAGTGCAGAGGTTTAAATTTCACAAATGTATGTTACAAAGAGCACTATTTTTTTCTACTTTGCATGTTTTGTATTAGCACAGTTTTATTAAAGTTTGTAGAAGAGAATGATTTTGTTAATTTGATGTACTTATTTAATGCCAGCAAGTGATGTATAATCTTTGCCCTCATGACTTCAAATGTGCAGCGTCATGCAGTAGTCCGCAGCTAACAGCTTCTTTTATATATTTTTTGTTTGTCCGTTTGTCATGTGTATGTTTGTATCTTTCATTTCTATATTTCCTCTTTTTTGTTTTTGTTTTTACTCAACTTTTGGAGATATACTCTCAGCAGTATAGAAATCGAGTAAGTCTTGTTTTACCTCTTCCTCGGGGTTAATGCCCTCGCTTTTCCTCTGTTGCATCTGTCTTCTACCTCTCCTTCACCTCACATCACGTCGTTTGGTTCCTGTGCGGTTTTCCTGTTCGGCATGGCTTTTCAACTCACAATCCTTCTTGTCCTCATTCCTGAGAGTCTGTTTTGGGTTAGTGAGGGTGTGTCTGCCCCTAGTGGTCACAGGGTGCTACTGTAGTTATGTCCCTGGAGTTCCTCACAGCCAACCTCCCAGTGCATGCAGTTCAGCTCCTGTCATTCAATTCTACAGCTCGTACTGCCACACGGTGTTCTGCACCAGTCGTGACGTACTTAATGTATTTTTATCCGGCTATTGACGGATAAAAAAAAAGTTAAAGTGATTTACTGTAGTCAGTTTTGTAGATATGAGTTAAAGGAGTAGTCCACAGAAAACACTCAGCATCCGTAGGCTCGACGGTGGCTCTTAAAAGTTCACGACATGCACGAAAGGCGACCCAGACTTGTGTGAAAATGTATTGAAACGTCCTCGGAAAACTTCTGAGACCGCTCCTGCAGCATCATCCGCCTCTCTGCTGTTGACCTTGGACGCAAGATGTGAACTTAAATTCACGGCTCACAGAAGTAGCAGGGAAAAAAAGGAGAAACCGTGTAGTAGTCAGTATGAAGGGCAGCGATAAACCAGGTGTAAACCTGACCTTCATCCAGTAGCTGATGAAGTAATCTGGAGTATTTGTGCAGGTGCGTGTGGCGGTCAGATGGAAGATCACGCAAATTTGCCTTCTGCAAAAGATGGCGCTATATATAGCCACGGTAGCATATTTACCCATTTATTGATTAAATAACATCACCGCCATAGTCTGGGTCGCCTCTTTAATCCATCGTAACTTCTGCGTATTTCCAAGCTGACTACCTGAGCCTCACCCCTTCCAGAGTCACCTTTTCAATCCTACACACGGTGAGGAATTAATACTCAATAGATGTTTTCAGTGGACTATTCCTTTAAACCCCCATGGCATTTCTTTGCATTTTATTAATTTGTTTAGCTATTAATTGGGCTCAGCTTTTGAAACCTCACCCTCTGCTCACAAAATCAGCTCGTAACATCCTCCGTGTGTGTGTCTGTGTGTTTACATGTTTCCTCCACAGTACTCACCCAGCATGCGGGCCACCTATCTGTCCATGACGGAGGAGCAGATTAGACACTTTGGGAACGACTTCCAAGCGTAGACTTCTTTATCTGAACCCCCGAGGACGGACACGGCATCCCGCACCACAGGCTCTGCAGACCAACGGCGTGACGCCACTTCCCAGCATCGCGAGGGCAGTGCGGGACATCGCATCAGTCCCGGACCCCCAAAGTGTGTGCAGCGTCAGGACAGGGGAAGCATATCGGTACTGTTCTCTGTGCTCATAAATGATCCATTTCCCTCTCGTGAGCCCCGAGGCTTTTTATAGGAGGGGGAACTTGCTAAATATTTCCCAACACGTGCTGTCGACCTTAACCTGATGTTAATATGTTGTGTTCGTCATCTATAGGTGATGCATTGAGGGGAGATTTGTCTTTAAGTACCTGAGGATTAATTTCTCACTGCAGTAAAACATAGCAAAGTGTTCACTATAAAGTAACAAACAAACCTGTCAGTTTAAAAAAAACTATTCCCTTTTCTTTTTTTATTTTTTATTTGACATTATGAAACTTCCATTCAGGTCTCCAAAGAGGAAAATGTGAACATGACAGCTGATGTAAACATTATTTCCTACATGTTACGCTTTGTCCTTTATGTTTGTGAAGCACAAACCCAGCACTGGCAGCGCACAGCGGGAGGTATTATTGAGGTATTTATTTACATTCACACACGGACACGCCCGCAAGTGAAGCTTTATGTTTCCAAATCTCCTGGAGACGAAACTACCTTGAGACCACGGCTTTTGTATATAAATTGTACTATAACAGACAGTTGTCTCATTCTGATGTAGTTTAAACAGTGTGCCAATTTTATATATATTTTTATTTCTAGTTTTATGTGGCGATCTCACATAGGGTCACTTTTTTTTTGTATTTTCTAAAGGGCCATTAATTCATGTTCTCTACATATCTAATCCCGCTAATTTAATAAAGTTGTAGTTTGTCATAACTTGGAAAGCTGTGCTGCTCTAACAAGGATGACAGTTTTCAGCAACTCAAACTATCCAAACAATCCATGTTTGTATTGCCTAACCATCTTATGTAGGGATTTAATACATGCAGTTTTGTTGAACTATTTTGGTCAGTGTCATTTCTGTAAGCATGTTGCGTTGTACAGGCGCTGAGGATGGTGCTTAATTTTACGTGTGACCCCAAAACTATGGGGTGTAATTGTGAGTTGAATAAATCTGTTTTGAGTACAACTTCATGCGTCTGAGTGTTGTTGGGTGTTACAGTACTTTGTGATCAACACAAAGGGTCCTCTAGTCTAAAGTCTTGCCGCCAACAAGTTGTTTGAAACTGTGGGCACGGTGAGGTATTTTATTCGTCCAGCAGGTGTCAGCATCGAGTTGCAAAGAAGTGCAGCTCAATGGAAACTGCGTTAACTCCATGTTGGAACAATCTATCGATCTCACGATACGTGGAGGTTAACTTCACTAGATGAAACAGTCTAAAGCCAACATTGTAACTGCTTTGACATAAGATATTTTACACTAGTAAAAAATTGTCCAATGTACAATATACTGTTTCAAGTCAAAGTCCTACCTGCATTTGATAGTTAGTCAAGTAAAAATACACAATTACAAATATACGTATCTACTAGTTTCCCGGAACTTAAAGTACCAAAAATGTACTAACTATAACATCAAAATATATATAAGTGCATATATACATATACAGTATATACTAACATAACTAGGCTTTACACTAACATTACAGTCTTAAGCTATAACACATCAATTAAAATCTACATATCTGTCAAATTAAATGAATATAGCGTCATTGAAGTAACGTTACAATCTTTTCTCAATGAACTGGTGAAGTATTAAGTTGCAAAAAATGGAAAACCCCAAGTAAAGTAAAAATGGCTGTACAGTACTTGAGTAAAGGTACTTGTACAATAGGAAGTAGTTGTTTCGCGAGCTTTAACTGTAGTTGGTGTTCCGCGGAATCTCCAGGGACAACGACGTACGCGCGCGCACATACACACATATACACGCGCGCGCACACACATAGCAACCCGGGGCAGCGGAGAGGAGCGAGGACACACGGACGAGGAGGTGACTGAGGCAGGTGGGCAGCTGTTGGTATCGCCGTCTCTCTCTCCTCGTATGCCGCCATAAATTATCCCCGTGTTTCGTGTTTCTAGCCCGCGTGCGTGGAAACGAGGTGGCTGACCGTCGACTCACTTTAGACAGACGAAGAAGGAAAGGAAAAGGAAAGGAAAGGAATGAAGGAGACAAAACGTGAGCTGGGGGACTGATAGTAACACGAGAGGTCGTGGCTGTTGTCACAGACCCCTCCGCCCGCGACGGAGTCCATTAGAGCGAGTTGTTGATTGTGAGACCGGAACGCTGCAGGTGTGCTTTTTTTTTTTGTTGTTTTTTTTTTGTTCTTCCTCTCAAGAGGAGTTGACATGCAGGTACCGACAGCGAGGAGGAGGATGTTCCCGTGTCCCGCGTGCTTTTGACCGTCTTCAGCCTCCACCCTGTGACCATGAAGGACACGGGGGAATCAAAGGAGCACCAACTAACTGTGAGTTCAAACTATACGCCGAGTTATCCCTTTTTAGGCGAGATGGTAGTTTGCACGAGCGAGCTGTTGCCAGCGGTGAACCATATGGTCTCATGTGATGTACAATAACGAACAACCAACAATCTGCAACCCGATACAGTTTGGCCATAACGTTTGATCACGTGATGCCCATAAGGTCCAGTTTGTTTGTTTTTTTGGAGGGGGTTGACAATGTTTTGAAATGTTGTTCTTGAGGTTATAGTTCAATTTCTTTAAGAGGTGATTCTCATTGTTTGTCCTGCATGAGTGAGGGGAACAAAAGACAATGGGGTCTCTGTGAGGATCACATGCAGGTGCTCTTCAGGTGTACTGTGCTTTTTTTTTTTTATCTCGCTAAGGGCTCACTTAATGGCTGGAATAGAGTCTCCTTCAAAAAGAATAACGTGTGTACAAGATTAGAATGGCTTTATTTTATTATTGATCTTTTATCTAATTAATACCCAAGCAAAAAAACAACAAGTGTGCCTTGGGTTATTTTTGTAATAATTTGCATTGGAAATGTTTTTACAATTGATGCAGTGAGCCCTTCACTAGAGTAAATGAGGGAAACACCTCTGAATATAATGAACAACACCAGCACAACATATATGTAACGCCTCTATGACCATGTGGACAAAAACCTAAACAGTTGTCATGCTTTGGAAAAAGGTATTTTTTAGAAGTATTTATTTTTTCTTTCTTAACAACATTCATTGTTGGTGTTATATTTTCAATTCCCCCAGCCTGACACGACATGCCCTGTGTTCTGCAGCTCATACCTGAATAATTGAAGTGGCTGTTTCAGTTGCCTGGCCTCTCGCTTGTCCAGCGTGTAATACACTTTCTACAGGGTGCTGAGAGGGCGAGCGCTGTATTATTCCCTTTTGCATTTACCTGCGTGTCTGTGGGTCACGTGCACATGAGCTTCTGGGTAGAGGACACCACCACTGTAATTGATATCTGCTGTTTTCATCCCGTTTGCGGCCATTAAAAAAACCTTTTTTTATCGATCTCTGAATGTTTTCATGGAAAGAAACTTTGCAGGGAGATAAAGTATGAAAAGGTGGTTGTGCATCAGTATATTAGTACACTAATAATACATATTTCAACTCAACTGATGGTTTTGTATCTGCCAAATACTACCCAGTGTTCAAAAGGGAAGGCTATTTTTCCCTCTGAAATTACTGGTGTTTGTTTGCGTGTGTGTGATTGTTTCAAAATGTCACCGCTCTGATTTGTTTTGGACAAACTGATTAATCAGGCTGTTAAAATGATTAAAGGTGGGATGTGGAGATTGTTTGGATAGTCAACCCATCCATAACACATACAATCAAACACATTCATCCTCAGAAGTACATCTGAACACTTTTGAGTTTCCAAGTGACTGAACTTCGTTTAGCGTAGGTTTAAGCACAGCACTCTCTAAATGTGAGTATCATTTATTAAAAAAGAAATCTTACATCCTGTGCTTGACATTTAAAAAGATTACACATGCAATTTTTGTACTGCCCTTTCATGAATTTGGGCAACTCTGGAGAGATGTATTTTTTTTCTTAGAATATCTCGACTTTTAGTCCTTACTCTTTGTCAAGCTTTGATAAGCCTACATCCCACTAATGCAATGCAGTAGTGTATTTTCTTTACACCATCTCTTAAATTCTACACGACCTTTATTGCTGTACATTTCATTGTCTAGATCTCAAAGATAACCTTGATTCTTCAAGGGGTTTTCCCTGAAGCATTATTCACCTGGCTTCACAACTTGTGAACTGATTAAAATGAATGGCGTTCTCCCTCGAGGTAGCAGAGTATTTTCACATACGCTGCTGCTGGCGAATGAACCCAGATTTTTCTCCTGTCCCACACTCTCTTCCAGCTCAGAACTAGACTAATAAGTACTCTCAACACATTTGCATATCCAATTACTCCTCTCGCGACAACTGAATCAACGCAGACTCCAGACACATTTATCTTAGAAGCCAGTACTATTATGTGCTGTCAATTATCTTCCTACGCATCGCGGCAAAGTTCAATATATCTTTTTTTTCACGTACAATTTCTGGAAATGAAATATTTCTGTCTTGGTTGAATCGAAGGGGGAGTAAAATGCACTCTTTGTGCCGCAGGTTGCCTTGAGGATCCGACCCCTCAGCGATGCTGAGCAGGAGGAGGCGGCGACGATCGTGGCCCACAGAGTGGACGACCAGGTAAGTTCTGTGTGTGTGTGTGTGTGTGTGTGTGTGTGTGTGGGTAACCTGTTCACCTCTGTGCGCATACAGTATGCATGCAGGTGAGTGAGTGATGGGGTCAGTGGCTGTGGCTGTGCTTGTGTGAGCTGTTGTCTCTGTTTCAGAAGCCTCTTCCTCTCTGTGACGAAGCTGCACAGATAAGGTGTCTGCAGGGACCTCTGCAATGTCAATAGCTGTGTTTTCTTTTTTTAGAAATAAACAACAACTCATTTGTAAAAGCTCAAATGTCACATTTCATTCAATTATGAATGAATGTGGCATGACTCAGACCTGTAGCAAAGAGAGTGACCTTTCTAACGACTGATAGAAAGCCGCAAATCAAATTCTTTCATGAGCAGACGGCTGAAAGCTTCGCCACAGTGAAAGCCCGGGGTCTAATTGGACGTCAACCACTGCAGAGCTGTGCAACACGTCTTCCATAAGACGTTCGTTTTGATGAATAAATACAAAAATATGAAGACGACATCAACAAAACAACTATAGAAATCATTGAAGCAAACAATATAAACAATATCTTATACATCAAACCTAGCAAGTAATAAATATATAATGATAATATAAATAACATATAAATTTAGTCTCTTTGATTCTGTCTGACTTGAATATAACAAAGAGTTACAACAAGGGCAAGTAGTAGCGCTCTCTTGTTATGGATTTATATCACAGTGTATGGAGTCAATCAGTTAGGGGTTTGATAGAGTACTTCATAAATATTTCCCTTTTTATACCTCTGCCAGACTCACAATGGGCAGTTAAAGAATAACACAATAAAGAAGAAAGAACTAAATCAATGCAGCAGAGCCAGATTGATCTTCGCATTACCCACAATGCACCATTGCCAACAAGAGTCCTGTGAATAGCACGCTATTATAGTCACAGCTAATGTAGTCTCAAGTAGACATGAGTAGCAGCTACAAGGGTCCGGTGAGCTCACTCCTTACTAACTCTACACCCACACATTGTATTTTATTTTTTTCTCCATCTTTCAAACTACTCAAATCGACACTTGACGCAATCTATCAGGCTCAACATGGCTCACTTCTGGAGCCGCAAAAGCCTTTTTAAACAACTTGCGTTCACAAGCCAGAGACCTGTTGACGGACTTTAATGTGTAAAGTAACACAACCGGCAGTTTAGTCGTACGATCAAGCCGTACGATTCGTTGCCATTTCTCAGAGTGTAGTTTGTTCCGAGTACATAACCCAGTGCTTTGGGAGGAAACTCTCGGAAGAGCAGTCTCGAAATGTCTTTGCTTTCCAGACATTAATGCCACCCTGTGCATAAACTACACTAAACACATATCTATGGAACAGAAAGTTGTGTTGAAACTAATGTCCCGCTACACCAACCTCCACACCAGCCTTCATTTATAATTCAATTTAGGACTTTGCTGTTGCTAATGCTTGTAGTTACGCGTTGAAATGCAGTTGTAGTAAACAATAAAAACATGGTAAACAAAACAATAAACGGTAGTGCTGGAGGGATGTAGACAGCTAGCAACCAAACAACTCTCTTAGCAGATAATATGACCGGTGTCTTCACAAACAGGTGCATGTCCCAGAAAACCTTCAGCTCGTTCTGCTCTCTTAGCTCTGAAGAAGACTCCTTCTTCACTTATCAGTCACTTCAGTCTTTTAGAAAGAACTTTTTTCCCATCTTAATTTTGTCCTACTCGTCCCAAAGCAGGATCCAGCCCAGTCAATTTTAATTGCAAAGAAACATTCTGTCTTTAGCATTTTTTTACCTTGTGTTAGCGACGGTTTTTATTAGTCATCTTAAAATATTTTCAACACCAGGACTTTTCTCCAGTGTTTAATTGATTACCAGAAAATGAATCAGCAACTATTTTAAGTATCAATACATTAATCAAGTATTATTTTTAAAGCACAAATTGCAATGGTTATTTTTTTTTTCCTCTGACTTTCTACAGGCCAAGTGATCAATCAACTGATGAATAAAATACCCAGTAGAATTATAGAGAATGAAAGTAATATATCAGACATTTCAGTTAAAAGTATATTTCCATCACTTAAGATGTTGACATGTAAAAATACAAAGGTTAATAATTGAAAAATTTGTCCCGACCGTTCACTCTATTCCCAACAGTCTTGTTTTGTGTTCATCCCTACTCAATATGAGATGGCTGTCTAATTGATTTGGCAAGTAAACCGCTTTCAATCGAGCCATTCTGATAATTGTGTTTTCCATTAGAGGAACCCACTACAGGGATGTTTCTGAATTAACAGAATTAGATAGATTGGTTATGACGGCCACAGTTATGCACCGGCAGCAGAACGCCGTCTTCCAGATATCTCACGAATTACAACAGAGACATGCAATGTGGATTCATCTATTCCAACAATGGAAAGAAAAAAAAACCTCAAAGTTGATTACTGCCCCTGAGACTATCTTGTTCTGTCAGCCGCTGTGTTGAGCATGTAATGAGGTTGTTACCATGTGACCATATGAGAGGGACCATGTTTACCAGCAGCCCTCGCTTGTGACCGGGCCCCTCTTGGAGACTATTTAGCAGTGCTAACAGTGTGAGTGTGGGATGATGATCAGGAAGTGCAAATGATTATGAGCTGGCAACCCGCTGAGTTGTCTATCTCTCGGTGTCGACTGATTGAGATGGTATTGGGCGTACAGGTGGTGGGGCAGACGAATCCGGAGAAGTAACAGCATAGCAACAGCTGACATGGTGGCTCGGAGTTGCCTTGGCGTAACAGTGCTGTAGGGGAAACGTTATATTCCTCCAAGTGTGTGATTAGTAGGGGCTTCTCATGCCGTTGAAGGGTTGTACAAGAGCGCACTTCTAGAAAGCGATAATCCACCGGCGCTGAGACCCGACTTGTTTGTCTTCTCATAAGTAATCGAATTACGCCGAGTCTTAAGGACAACATCAGCACTTCTGTATGCCATGACATCATTAAAATAGGCTCGGGCACATGGGGATTAGAGCATAGCGGTAGGCAGGTGGAAATGATGCTGACACAGCCACCATAACAAGGCTTTGTTATCGTCTCCAGCACGACCAAACCTCAGCTAGAAAAACATGTTTTATTGTGCGTCTCCTGTTCGACTTGACCTGCAGTGTGTTGATTTTATACCTGAATAGCGTAGTTCATATTGTATTATGTCCGTGGAGAGAATTACAAACCGACACTATGGTCTCTATGGGGTCGGATCAGGTCCACTCAGGCGTGTTTACCGCAAAGGATTAGTGGCTTGCTTGTCATTAAGACAGTGTGGTTGAGTGAAGTGTATGTATATGTTTGGAGAACGTCTTACCTGGGCTGCCCTGACACGAATGGAGGGGATATAGTAGAGAGAGAGCAACCACAACAACAACACAGGGATGTTGTGAGATTATAGACTACTGGAAGGCAGAATCTGTTTACCTATAGCCGTCACTCAAGTCCCACATTAATTAGTGTGTGCAGATATCTACTGTCCCTTCCACATGCTGACTGTCCACAAATACACGACACAGTGCACCGTCTACTTTGTTTGTGAGACATATGGCCTACATGTCGTGCTCAGACAGATTAGCAGGGTGCTCGTGGCTCACTGGGACGACTCGGTGAGAGTACCCAGATCTGGCTCTCCTGGCAGAAAACAGACATCTTGAAGCTGACTAAGCCTGCAGAGATGAGCTCATTGGATGGGTTTTAGCTCAGGTTAAGCCATCTGCCACCTGCTGTATCTCTCTCTCTCTCTCTCTCTCTCTCTCTCTCTCTCTCTCTCTCTCTCTCTCTCTCTCTCTCTCTCTCTCGCTCTCTTTCTCTCTGGCTCCCTCACTGACAGACTCAGGGGACCGAGCCTCTGCCCTTCATGGACCACCTGTTATGCTCAATGGGCTTTTTCTTGTCCTTGAGCGAGTGGCACACGGGTCAGAGGTGCAGCAAGGTGGTCGAGTGAATTAAATCTTAAATGGCTCAGGTGGTGCAGCTTATACTGTAGAAAAGTGGCTTTTATCCCAAACTGTATACAAGATACAAGTAGGCTTAATTGCTACAGTTGTGGCGGTCTGATTTCTAATTGAAACCGATGTAGGAAGTAACTGCCACTTTAAAATAATAAAATTACTTTTATCGAGGACGTTTGAATTCTGAAATAAATGGAAGTTTATTCATAAAACTTGCTTTGGCTGATATACTTTGAAAAGTTTTTGGTGGTACTTTATTCATGACTTAATTAATTAATAAGCCAAACTATTAGACCCACCAGTATGGTCCTTCAGTAGACACAGGATAGCCTTTGTCGGACATTTTCGCTGTCCCACCTTTGACTAAAAAAGGTGATGTCACCCCTCCTTAAGAGGCTAAACGGGGAATCTATGTTCATCCCCCTCATATACTTATCATCAGATAGGATACCATATCTGGGATTAGGTATACACTGCAGAATATCCTTAATTCTAAGCATCTCTTAAAGCTTCGATGTGTTTACACAGATGCAAGGTTACTTATTAAAAACTCTCAAAGCGATCACATCCGTAAATGTATTCATACGCATGTCGATCTGAATGTATAGCTCGTGGGAAGAGTGTTTACACCCCGCAGGATGTGTCTCACTTCGCCCTCCAACCCGTCGAGCATGTCTTCGGCCTATCAGTTGCACACAGTGGGGAATGCTTTATGGCGAGGCCTTGTCTCCATGGAGACACACACACAAGGTCAGCGCCATTGTTTGCTTGTTTTTGTTTTTACTCGCGTCCCTCTACGTACAGTCCTACGTATGGAAGCAGAGGTTTGGGAAGGGGGGGGGGGGGCAAATCCAGGTGGACTTGTAGCGTCGTGACTAAAGATATATCAGAGGAGTAGAGACTGAGAAGGACTTTCCAACCACGTATTCCTTCATGTGTTTATCTGAACATCCCTGTGAGGCAGGTGATTCATTCTGATCCCTGAGAGAATGTCAGCCAGCAGGCAATCAAAATAAAAGTGCCAATTTCCCTTGTGATTCCTTTCTGAATATCAAGTGTGTTTTAAAAACAATAAGCATTCATGCACTTGGTACGAGTTCAAGTCTCCTTGATGACATTATGTCATGAATTGACAGTACAGATCCCACTCCTTAAGTGCTCCGTGTAGAGTTGTCTTCTCCCTCCACACAGGTTTGTCAGTGAAAGGAGATTTAAATTGCTTTCACTTTCAGAAGCTGCACTGGAGTTAGCCTGATTCAGCTAAACCAGCTCCCCGTGGAGAACATATTATTGTGAATGAGAAAGCCGCTCTCCAAATGAAATGCAATTTGCTGCCATCGAATGCAGAACAAATATCAGTATGTTACATAGGAAATGAACCTTAGAGGGGGGCATGACACTGTGAACAATAAATCTGTGTTCAAATCGGTTGAAATTGGTGCACAAATGTGTATTAGGCGATGGTAGAATATAACATTATCATGATATCCAATGTAACCTTCACAGCAATACAAAATAGATATTATGACCTGTTCATTAACTAATCGAACAATAGCTCAAAGTGTTTTTTGTTTTGTTTTCTGTTTTTACCGTGGTATTAAATTAATTAAAGTAATAAACGTTTCCGACCAATTCAAGACCGAAGTGTACTCGGGGGCAGTGGACAACGACATGTAAATATTGTGAAGAGTTGAATGGGAAAAAAAGAACTAGAAAATGTGATTTTAATTTGAAGAAGCTTGGAGAATAAAGGACAGCGAGCAACATGCATAAGAAATGCTCAAAATCGTCATAAAAACAACCCAGTTTCCATGTTGTCTGAATGTTCTCCGGCTGAAGGAAACGTTCTCTCCAGTGCAGTTCATCACAATAAAAGCCTGTTTAAAAAAAATCTGGGTGAAAACAGGCACTTTGTCCACACAGAGGCTTTTTTGTTTTGTTTTTTACGACGCAGAGTGTTTGAATAGCCTCCCGGTTGAACAAGAGAGGGAAAGGAACTACAAATAGCCATGTCGCTCTTCGCTGTGAAGATTTAACCTCCACGAGAGAGAGAGAGAGAGAGAGAGAGAGAGAGAGAGAGAGAGAGAGAGAGAGAGAGAGAGAGAGAGAGAGAGAGAGAGAGAGAGAGAGAGAGAGAGAGAGAGAGAGAGAGAGAGAGAGAGAGAGAGAGAGAGAGAGAGAGAGAGAGAGAGAGAGAGAGAGAGAGCCGGGAAGCAGACCTGCACCCGGAATGCAAGTGTGGCACAGCGGAGACGCAGAAGTGAACACCAAGCACTAAAGAGTTTATTCTGAGTTACACGCGTAAGCTAGTCCGCTTTCTTGTACTTTCTCGCGACACAAATAGACCGTCTCACCCGGGAAGTGGCTAATCTTCGTTTTGCATACGTCCTCCTGACTCCACTGGTACTTCCCTGCTGCCTATGCAACACTCTCTCTGTCTCTCTCGCTCTCTGATTCGTCTGACCGCTGCCCCTCCCTGGAGTCTCTTTTACAAACGAGGGCTGCGGCGTGTGTCGGTCCTGCGCATGGGTTTGCGCGAGTTGTGCGTGATCCCTTCTCAATGCCCTGTCTGCTCTTCCACTCCTAATCTCGTCGAGAGGGCAGGGCGTGGCGGCTCACCACAAGCGGCCTCTCAAGGAGACTAGACGCTGGAGTGGCCCTGCTGTGAGTTCTTCTGAACAGCTTTTAGTACTCCAGAAAACGCACGTACTGCTCCTGACTAACCCCTCTGGGAGCTCAGCTAGGCCTTTGCTTTAAACACCAGGATACACCGAGGAATCACAATGAGTTTATTAAGCAAGTAAAACAAAAAAACTGTAATATAATCCAGGTCTTACAAAACCATCCTGTGTCCTTGAGCGTAGCATGAGTCATTCTGCAGTCTATAGGGGGTTGATGAAAAGGAACTACCCAAAGGGCTTTTGCTGTAACCTCATTAACTAATTGTGTTGCATATTACGCAAGCATCTTTTCCATTTCAGGGGAAAAGCATAAATGTGAAAGGAGCAGATCACTCGGTGTGTGTGCTCTGTTGTGTGTAGCAGAATCAGGAGCGCATTGTTTTCCCCCCTGCTTTCTCCATGACCACCTCGCAGTGCCCACACAAGCAGGAAGCAGCCGCGGGGCCATCAATGTGTTGTCTTTATTGGACTCCTGGCCAGAAGGACAGGCAGGGATTGGTCAATTGTAGCATCGCTAATAGGTCCTAAGTTGATTCTCGCAACAACCAAAGTGCACATGATCGTCAATCGTCCTCTCTAAATCCCCTAAAGACACAGGCAAATTGAACTGAATGAGAGCTAAACAAATGTACCGAGATCATGAAATGTGAAGGGACGGGTTGTGAGAAACAGAGCGTGGTGGGTTGGAAGAGCGACAGGTGGCAAATGGGGACAGAGAAACAAGGTTGCACCGAGGACGGACGCGTTTGCAGCTACGTATTGAATGCAGCGTGTTTACAAAGACGGTGCCTCCCATAAGTCCCCCGGTTTAAGGCAGCAGTGGGAGTAAATCTCTTAGGGTGTTTTCTCCGTAATACCCCAGTCATAACAACATGTTGTCTGTCTGGCAAGGCTCATCCAGGAGACTGACTGCCATTGCAGAAAAAACTAAATGATGGAAATGTAATCAGGAAGTAGTGCGGCCCGACCTCACCTGATCCACAGGAGAAGCAGATCACAAAGGGATGAGTCATTTTTGGAACAATTACCTTTTTTTGTTTAGTTTCGAGGGGCTGCATCTAGAAATTTTACAAATGACCACTGTGCCACATCCTGTTTCTTAATCAAGAACATCCAATTTTTAGTAAAATAGTCCTGAATCTCAATGCACACATGCTAATGAATTGGGCCGACGATATTGTCGTAGACAGAGAAACGTAGAACGCACTGAGGCTCTAAGTAAAAATACATAAGACGTAATAATCAGGCAAACAGCTCAGACTGCAAGTTTTCATTCTGGTTTTACAGTTGCAAAAGAACAATGTACATGATTGTTGTGTAATAACAGGAAATTATACACATGTGCCAGCAGATGTTAATCAAACATTTGAAAACTCCTTAAACAGGAACAAAAGCCAAATATGTTTTCCAAAAGTTTGTCGCCTCTGTCTGCATATTAAATTATATCAGCAAACTTAACACGTAATGTGCATCCTGATATCTTTAGGGGATACTTAGTGTCGGCACACTGCATACTCAAACCCCGCTTTGTGTGTCTGTTTTTCATCTATCCGACAACTGCGTTTTCTGCGTAATGAGCTCCGTTGTCCAAGGGGGCGGTTTCTTTATTCTTGTGCGCGAGATCTTTCATCTTCAGAAAACAGAGTGCTGTGTATTTTTGAAAAACCCAGTGGAAAGTTCTGTGCGCGCTGTCGACGCTGAAGACGTGAAGCTACTCGTAAATACTAATGGCTGCTTTTGTGTTTCACACAGACGACATGTCCTACTCTGCCTGATGGAAGAAAAATGGACTAAAATGCCCGAAAATAGCATGCAGTGTACAATCGTTCAGCCACACTGAAAAGACCCTCCACTGGGCATTACTTACCAAAGGTTCAAAACTATAGGTTTTGTTATC
Source organism: Clinocottus analis (assembly GCF_023055335.1). NCBI lineage: Eukaryota > Metazoa > Chordata > Actinopteri > Perciformes > Cottidae > Clinocottus > Clinocottus analis. Next base: position 2,795,845 of record NW_027175920.1, read on the forward strand.
CCAATATAATAGATTAAAGGCAGAAAAACAATCTATTAATAGATTTATATAATGGTGAGAGTAAATCATAACGCTGTAAAATTAGTAAAATAGTTACTATAGCCATTAAAATGGGAAAAAAGATGCTGCTCTGTTAAACAGATTCATCTGATATAGATGATGCATATTCATCTCTACCAAATGTTTATAACATCAAATGTATGAATGGAGAAATGCCGGCCCAATGTTCACTTCAAATAAGAGACGACAGGCCAATGATGAGTTTATAAGTTTATTTCATCCTTTACTTTAATTTTGCAGAACTCTGCGTCATTCTCTTTGGGGGTAAGCGGTATAGCTGTGTGGTGATTTTGGATCTCGAGTGTGCATCCTTTTTTTTAAAATTTAAAATTCTGTGTACAAACCTTGCAAACGTGCAGCCCCTTTACTCCTGTACCTATCATTTGAGATGTCATGTGATCATGGGCGAAGTCAACGAAGCGTCAGCTGATAGCTGCCATTGTTTTGATGCGCCAGGTGTTTGAGGTGTGACGGTAGCTGATTTGTTTTAAAGCCCCATGAAAGTTTTTTTTTTCAGTATATCAAAAAAATATATAAAACTATCATTCACCATTTTTGCAGTCAGTCGCCTAGCAACAGTGTTCTCACGACTTAGACCACCTGAAAGGATGCAGACTGACTTCCATATCTAAATTAGTACCTCACGTGTTTCATTTTAAGGCTGCAATTATTCCCGTTTCACAGCCGCTGCTGAAACGCTTGAGTGGTCACACTTGTTGGCATACTATAATTTCAGCGTTACTGGATGTTTATAAGTTATAATTGTCATCACTTTATAATGCAATATTATGAACACAGATGTGGCTGGAGTAACTAGAAGGAGATTTGTCAACAATATCTCACCTGATGTTAAATATCACACGGTGTTTTGTAGCAGGCATACAGGAATATTTCAAACAAAATGTCATATACGACTCTGAGTGAAGGCAGCCTTCTCTGTGGGTTTCCACTAGAGTTTAATCCTGAAATTTCTCCTTTGACTCCATTATTTATTTTCCAAAAGTGCAGCTTCCTCTTTACTCCTAAGTTGTTCTTAAGGCACTCGAAAGGTCAGCTTGTGGCAAGACATTGACCCTTTTAGTTAATAATCTATCTAAAGTTGCATTTTCTTCTTAAAAACACACAATTCAAATGATTAGGAAATAAAGTATTGTGTTTTTATGGATTAAAACAAATCTTGTCAATAGTTTTATTGATGTATAATACGCTGTTTAGAGCTTGTGTAAATGGATCATAATCCATCTCCAATATATATGTATGTCCTTCGAAAAACTGGATTTATTCAAGTTTCTCACCAACACTACATTTCTTGATATTACATGTGAACGCCTCATGATTACATTATAATTTACTTTCACCCAATACAAAGTTTCACTGAAGAGCCTGAACGCATCACAATGAAATTGAATGGAGCCTTCGTTCGTTAGCCGTTAGCGGTGCTGTTAGCGTTAAAAAAGCCCTCCGTGTTTACAATGTAACATCATCAGAGATCGGCAGCTAGAAAAGCACAAATGCTGTATGTCCTCGTCGCATATTTACTGAATATCGGTGGATAACGATCATCGGTAAATGCTGTTACTTCACACTGTGATGGTTGACGTTAAACTGTGTCATTAATCCGCGGTTCACATTAATCGTGCGAGGAGATCGGTGCGGCTCACGGATGTCGGGGCCGACCTCCGGCTTCTGAACTCAGGGTTATGTCTGACCTCCGACAGCCGGCGGCGGCCTGTGCCAGTTCCTGCCATTGAGCTGCTGAGCCTTCCTGTTGCTGCACCCTCGGATGTTTGTTGTTAGCGATGGCACCAAGTGGATACATAATAGCTTTGCTGCTCATTAGCGTAATTACTTCAGCCGAGGAGCCTGTGCTTTGGGGATTTCTTGATTTGCAGGATATCTCAAAACATTTGTGATGAATACCAATGAAATGTGTTACACAAGGAACAGGAAGAAGTTTGTGATACTTTGAACTAAAAACATCTGGCACATGGACATCATTATTTGACTTTGAAGGGGACATTGATTGTGACATTAGGGAACCTGCCCCCCTCCACATCTTCACACTTAACTGCGATCCCCGGGGGGGTTTTCAATTAATTCCCTTCATGAATGACAAATTACTGTATTGTTCCTCTTGTCCTTTGTAACCAGCTGTCCCCGTGCTCTCCAATAGTACATCTGTGTGACATGCTTCAAAACGGACATGATGAGGGTGTAATTAGCAAGGAAGAGGAAAAAGAAAAGGGAAACGTCGACAGGTGGCAGAAAGAAAGAAAAAAAATCAATTTCTGCCACCGAGTTCTGGATCTTAAGGATGTGTTGTTGCACAATGTTCTGGGTGTGTGTGTCTGCAGGTGCATACATGAGTGTCTGAGTCTGACTTGCAGCGTCTGACTGTACTGATCCGGCGTTCGATTGCCACAGCCAGACGTCTTAAGTGACCACAAATGAAGAGCAGACCTTGCCATCAAGCACCCGGTATCAGGTACGCCGCGATCCGGCACGCACGCCAACGATCACCCAGAGCCCCTGAAATGGGATATACAGTAGCATTGTTGGGGTGCAGAGAGGGCAGCTCTGAGGTTTTCTATCAGATAACCAGCCGCGATTGTGCCCGTTGGACTTTCCAAGGCTTCGGTTGCGTTTCTGAAAGAGCAGCTTGAAAGGTCGCCCTGTTAAGGTCACCGCTTAGACCTGATTGCTTTCTTTTTGTGATCTCGATCCTTAATTCTTCGCGGTATTCTTAACGCAGCACACGGATGTCATGGCTAAACGGCTCTGCCTGTATGCCACTGTGCAACCCGAAGATAAGGGGTGGATGGGGGCACGGCGGAATGCAACTATTTTGCACTCTTCTATCAATAACCAGATGTATTTCTTTGCACATCTAGATCCAATTGTAAATATTTTCTAGGATTAAAATAGAGCCTTTGCAGCATTAGTTGAAACCGAATTAAAACCTTCAGGGTAACACAAAGTCGCATGGAGATCAGGTTTGAATACGACGGGGGGAAAAACAAGATGCACTTTAGATATTACACACTGATACATGACCCACAGTTAAAAGCCTGTCTCTTAATCTCTCCGATACATGCACGTTCAACCCTATGAGCTGGAAGGGGAGAAAAAAAAAGGTCGTAACCTCATGACCTTTTTAAAACCAAAGCAATAAAGACGAGACACAAACGTAAGCTATAAATGTGACACCAGTGTGTGCAGGTGGTATCGCTCCGATTCAGAGTCATTCTCCATCCGCAGTCGTCGTGTCTTTGGGTTTTTATCTTCTTCATTTTATCAGGCTTGGAGCAGCATGTGTAGCTGCTTAAGTGGTAATTTATCTTCTTGTTAATTACACTTAAAATGTTGAACAAGATATGTCTTCAGTTTCTCTCCGGCCTCACCTGCTGGCAGTGAGAGCAGATGGAAGGCAGTGTGGGATGATCACGAAGGATAAATACTTTAATGGTACATTCATTTAGCTTCTAATCAAACTTTGTGTGTTATTATTGTAGGAGTGACAGCTAGTGAACTGCAGGCTCTTAATATGATTAAGATTTCCATTTGCTCTTTTGTCATTTTACTAGTGATCCGAGCCATCATTCAGGTGCAATGAAACCAGTGCCTGTAAAAGCGGCTGATGTCTACACAACTGCTGACTTTTGTTGGTTGTCTTGGCAGCCTTCGCCACTTGGCACACGATATTGGGAGCGAGTCAGGGAGAACCAACCAGGGCCGGCTGGCTCGTGAAACCGTAACACATCCAGGGCTTTGAATTATGGATCCGCGGTGGGAGCTAACGGCGCTATAATCAGCAAGATGGCCAACTGAGTGGACCCCGCGGCTCTAACGACCAGAACAGCAGGTCCTGTTGATTAGAAAAGTCATCAGCCGGGAAAAGGTGCCGTGCAAAGGGTGCTCCATCGCACCTCGCCCCCCCACTGCCCTTCATGGCATTTACGTTACACCACCCCGCTAATTGGTTTCATGTCGCTGCATAAGCAAGCTGCTGTTTTGACTCTGGCTGATCTTTGTGAGGAGATGAATATTTTAGGAGCCTCTTTTTTGTGACTGTGTGTAAACTCACGGTGTGACCATTTGTTTCGCCCTCCCCTCTCCCTGGGGTCATGTTAAAGATGCAAAGTGCCTTTGGCTCGTGATGTCCGTTGTGAAAGGGGGACAGCGTGATTAAAAACGACACCACCTTTACAGACGCCGTCGACCAGGAAATTGCTTTTCTTTTCACCTTGTTTGGGTCTCGGGGTCCCTCCGGTCCGCTCGTGTCACTAATGTCTCTGTTAGTGCCGGCCACGAGTGCTTCGGCGGCCGATGGAAAAGGGCCGATTGGTCCCAGTAGAAAAGAGCAACTAGTTTAGATCCCAGTGGGGAAATCTAACCTCGGCATCAGTCAGCTGGACCATAACTGAGAGATAAAGATTGTTAACAAGCTGGACCAGCGAACCAGTCGCTGCTTTTCTGATAGAACTGCAGATATAAAGTTGCTAAAGGTCAAAAGAATTAACACCATCATGGGCGTTATGGAAATAACACTGAGGACTCACACTTCTATTTCTGTTTCTATTTTGTAGTGTAGTAGTTTCCACTGTCATGTGACTATTAAGCAAAAATAACAGTCTTCTGAGACAACGTCTGAAGGTCAGACGATGAAGATGAGGTAAGAGAAGCCGAAAATGTGCTCTTGTGCCCGAGTCCCAGCCAAATCATTGCCATAGTTACAGCTTGCCCACTACTGTGTTAATGAACAGCAACACCAGAACATTTCTATTAATCTTATCAGGTTCTGTGTGTTTGCTGTATTGTGCCAGTTGTGTTTATAGAGTGGTTGCTGTGCAGCTGTCCACTGAGTCATAGTTGATTCAGGTACAGCAAATAAGACTCGGTGAGCTTCTCTAACGCTGATGAAGAGCCGACAGTTGGACCGGCTCGTCAGATCCTGCTTTGATCCGTGGCCACGTCATATTGTTGGTCAATCCAAGTGGAAATAAATCATAGGCTTAATCCGATGGCACCAGACCGGGATCGCCCGCGGAGCTTTCGTAGTTTGTGATGATTGCAAATATCTTATTTTGTCTGATAAACACTTCAAAACTATTTTCAGTTTACCAACAAAAATGAGTATGAACACCAGAAAATATTCACAAGTTGGAACCAGTTAATTTTTGGTTTTCATAAAAATACATTTAAATACATTTGAGTCCTGCTATAGTTGCTGAAAAACCTTTTGTACATTAATTAATCGCCTGAATGTTGCAGCTCAACCAAACTGAATGGCGTTGACATCTTTTTTTCAGCTTGGCCTGAATGTTTTTAGTGGACCAGACACAGCGGGAGACCGAGCCAGACGCTCTGGTGTGCGTGGGGAGAGTGCCGGCCTCAGCGCTCGTGGTCAGTCAGGCCTCTTGCCATCCTGCTTGCACAAAATTGCTTGTTGCAGAGGACGGGGGACATGCTGCCTGCTTAGTTGCCAATGCATGTGTGAGTAAACGTTTCCATGCAACTGTACGGATGTGTGGGAGACTTAATGGTTTCCATGAGACCAAACGCTCCTTAACCGGTTCTGTACTCCAGAAGTCTGACCCGTACTTCACCCCAGCCACCTTGTCTATCAGAAGCCTCTTAATGGAGGGGACAGTCGACTCAGAAGGGCACGTATGATGGCAAAGTCTAATCACGGGGAGGTTACCTGGAGTCCATTATTGGCATCGAAACCCTGAGGCACATGCCAAGACATCCAGTATTATGTTGCCACACAGTGTACTGTCATTAGGTTGAGCATCTTAGAGTCTTATCAGAAGACTTATTAGTGGTATAGAATCTGCCTGAGCAGCAGCTGCTGTGTGTGGATGTCGGGTGGAGCTGTGGAAGGTGGTGTAACTTAAGAAACACGGGCGACAGATGGGACTAGAGGTGTTATCAACACCCTCCGTCTTTAATGATTCCCCCAAGTGCACGGACACAGACAAAACTGTGCATGGATGAGCACACTATTTGATACCTACAATACATGCAATTGTGTAAGAGCGTTGTTGCGTGCTCATCAGCTTTCTCAGGGAGCGCACACACGCACCGTGCGCGTGCACTCACGCACGATGTTCATGTTGAAAATGCATTTTTTTTTTTCCTCCTTGCGTTTACAATTAACTGCCACAAAAATTGTCAAGATTTGAAGACACATTTCAGTGTGAATGAGGACATTGAAGCTTTAAAATTAATAAGTAAAATACTGACTGTTTGTGCAGCAGCTCAGGAATAACAGGTGTTCTCGGTAAAGAGATTACTACTTTCTACTCAGTATGAGAACAAAAGATGAGACGTAAACTGCTAAATTGTGTTTTCTGCTTTATTGAAACATAATTCAAGACATCGTGTCAGAGATGGCGTCATCTCGACGAGATGATAGCTGTTATTCTCAGTTTGGTTGTTTGCCAACTGGGCTTGTGACAGTTTACTTTCATATTGACTATCAGCCATTTAGGAGATGATGCCTAATGCTCCTGCTGTACGAGCAATGTTGCACACACTAGAGTCTGATTTAATAGCCTATAATATTGTATGCGACAGCCCAAGGTCTCTCCTTTGAGGGTATTTTCAATGTTTTTCCTCAATACCATTACGCATCCGACAGCGGGCTCCTGCAGCACACGCTGGCACTCAACTCTTGTCTGGTCGCTACTCTTACAAACTGCCGTGAGATCTCATGTTGGGAAGATGATGGGTAATTAGGCCGACTTTGAGATGACAAAAGCATCACATGGTGCACTGTTAGGGGACGGCGGGCTCATATCCACCTTCGCGTGAACGCGGTCGTTGCGATGCGTGTCATGTCCTCATGCCACTCACGAAACTCGTCACTCTTTTGCCAGTTTTTCGACAAACTTGTCCTCTATATACCCGCACTGGCTCTGAAGGTCATCAGATTGGACAGAGCCTTGAGTGGCTTAAGTGCCTCTGATGCTCAAAGAAGTACTCCATTGTTCACAAAATCTTTCCCGTGTATTGCGATTGGAGCATGTGCGTCATCGCAACTGGAAAGAAAAGGAAGCAGGAAGTGAAAAGGATGAGGAGAACCCTCCCCTCCCCTCACCACCTTGTCTTGAGCACAATCGGTCGCCATCTTCTCTCCGAGCTTCCGTAGAAAAAGAAACGGCACGAAAAGGCACATTCGGAGCCCGGTTAATGACGAAACTTGAAAGACGGGCAAGCGTTGCCTCATCTCTTCCATCTTTCCTCTTCCTTCTGTATCTCTCCCCTTGAATTTCAATCGAGGGGCTTCAAAGTGAGCGGCTCAGCGGTTGAGGTGGGGGAGGGAGGGGGTCATCAAACGAGCCGGGTGATTCAGCGTTACAGGCCTCAGAGGGCTCTCAGGTCCACTGCCGAAACAAAGCTGGTCAGCGAAAAATAGAAGAAAAAAAGCTGCCAAACTCCCAGCTGTCCCATTGTCACGTCTGAAATAAACTCAAGGGTTCTCTACCTGGTCTTTTTTTCCTTTTATTATTATTGACTTTTCTAGCAATTGCATAGCAGGAGATTCACAGCCCCGACAACAGAGGGATGATTTCCCCCGAAGCTGTCGGCAACCCGTCAAGCCGACGGCTCTCAGTGCGACTGGAGGGATCGTCAACAGCATTGTGATGTTTTCTTCTGACGTCGTGCCGTTCAGAATTCGTCCCTGAAGTGTTCTTTTGGAGAGCTGTGATTTGCTAATGATTGTGGGTGAGGCATACGCTTTGTCTAAAAGCACAATTGGAACAAAGAGACGTGTCAGTCTCTGTGTATTAACATACAACAGTGAATGCAAGTACTGCTCCTCCGACTGTCGCAAGAAAAAAATAAATAAATTTCATCCATCGCAAGCGGCGCTGACCTTCTCTTCTCCCGATGCTACAGTATGAAGGTGCATTCGATAGCCGGGGTTTAGAGTATGGCAGATGGCTTGAGTGGATCCCCGTTGGCATACATACTTACGATGAAGTGTCCATGATCTAAACAGGCGCCGGTTTTTTCGTCACAAGTACATTCTTTCATACGCTGGAGCAGACATCCTTCCATGACATTTCCATTTGTGTTTTTTCTTACAATCCTTAATCATGAAATGTTACCGAAATAAATACCGAGCGCAGTGTTTCAGAAGTAGACATCTGCTTTTTCTGTCAGCTCGTCTTGCCAGCTGATGCTCCAGCTGTTGTTTGTTAAAAAAAAGAAACATAAATGACAACAGTAGTTCCCAATGAGGTTATCCTTCTCTAATCGGTGAGCCGTCCAATCCCAGCTGGATGTAAATGCGACAGTATGTTTATTTTGCAGTAACCCTTCGTCTGTCCTTTTGTTCATGCTTTTGCAACTTTTTCAACATCATAAAGGGAATTTGCAGCGCAGATGCCAGGATGGGCTTGAAGACATAACGCCCGCTCAAACTCTGTCCCTCTTTTCTCCATCTCTCTTCCTCACCTCTTCGTCTTCAGATGGTGGTGCTCATGGACCCCATGGAGGACCCTGATGACATCCTGCGTGCCAACCGCTCCAGGGAGAAAACGTACATGTTTGACGTGGCGTTCGACTACTCGGCCAATCAGGTCAGTGAAAAGTAAAACTCCAAAAAAAAAAAAAGGCAACAAACAAATGTGTCCGCTGGAATATGAACTTCATCGCTTCAAGGTTACTTACTTCTTTCTGTGCAGGAGGAGGTGTACCGAGCCACAACCAAAGGGCTGATCGAGGGCCTCATATCAGGCTACAATGCCACTGTGTTTGCCTACGGACCCACAGGTGTGTGTGTGTGTGTGTGTGTGTGCGTGTGCGTGCGTGCGTGCGTGTGTGTGTGTGTGAACAAAGTTAACTAAGCGCTCCGTCTGGGTGGAGGTAGATCAACCACCAATTACACGTGTTATCTTTCTGGTGCATAATCTCTGGTCTGCCTCTTTATGAGTCAGCTGGCCAGCACTCTGTGAGGAAAAGGGTGAGACATCCTTTAATTTTTTTTTTTTTTCAGTGCAGTTCGAATGAGAAAATGAGTCATGCTTCACCTTCCATGTTTCCAGAGGGTGGGGGCAGATTGCAAAGACCATTTGAGCACTATTACTCTACCACGTTATTTATCTGCCTCACTGACTGTGTGTGTGTGTGTGTGTGTGTGTGTGTGTGTGTGTGTGTTTGCAATCAGTACATATGGACACTTAGCTTTTAGCTTTAACGTTTAGTTTTCTTCCGGTGGTTTGGTTTAAAATACAGTATTTACTTTGGTTCCTAATGGTATCTTAACCCTTCGGGGCCGCACGATTGACATGTGATCATCGTATAAAGTTGTTAAACACGTGTTTTTCAGGTTGTGGGAAGACGTACACCATGTTGGGGACAGACAAGGAGCCGGGCATCTACGTTCGGACACTGAACGACTTGTTCCGTGCCATCGAGGAGACAAGCGACGACATGCTGTACAGCGTCTCCATGTCCTATCTGGAGGTCAGACTTCCTCTTTCCACAGTTATTATCATTTATTATCATCCAAGAGCTCACGGGATCGAGTCAAAGCGACAGCGAGGACACGTCTCTCGGTTTAACCTAAAGTGGAGCTTGAATATTCGTCGCCATTGACATGATTGCTCACTCAGTTTCAAGATTTCTTCGGATCTCTTCACATTTGATTTGCGTCTCTGTTCTTCTTCCTCCGCCGTCCACTGTTCACACAGATAAGATCTGCGGTTGTTAGCTACTGCCAATTGCAGGCAGATACCACTGGTGTCCTTTTACTTTAGCCCGGCGCTTGTTTCACGTCTGAAATGAGCCGAACATGCATCCTTTAACGCAGCCCAGACTCGGATGAACAGACTTTGCAGAACACGTTAATTACGCTCTGGTGTATGTGTGTTTTCATATGCCATCGTGTTTCTTTAATTCTTAATTTGAATTGCCTTTTGAATATTTAAAAATACGCTGCAGAAATACACTTGCCTCGCCTGCGGCTGCCTTTTTAAAAAACCATTAAGGCTTGTTTTCCTTCTTTCTTCTTCGACAGACAAAAGATCACAGTCCAAAAAAACAACACCATTTAAAACAATCAAACACTTTCTAAATTTGTATTCCGAGCAAACACACGTCTCTTAATTATATTCTTTGGACTCTATTGCCCGATTGTTTTCTCTCACGCCGACACAGAATGTGTGTTTTCGCTGTCGATAAGCAGCCGATGTTGAAGTGGATCCTTTTTTTTCACAAATTAATAGATGATCCAAAGCTTTTGAATCACTCGGACTTTGTTCGCATTATTTCTTTCGGGTCAGCTTGGTGTGTCTGGGCCTTTTTTTAGATGGAGTTTGGTTTTGGAGCATTGGGTTGTGGATTGAAAGCGACAACGACACAGTCCTTGTAACTGAACTGGAGGCTGCAGAGGTGCTTTCGTTGCACAGAAGCCGGCGGTACTTTCAGGTGTGGAGTGATCTCTGCTCCCGTTGGCTTAGTGATAATCTCTGCCTTTGTCACTCGTGATGAACCGCGGATAAGACAGCGGGCTGGCGATGGAGGGTTTCTCTGTCTGCCTGCTGGCTGCGGATCCAAACCTCATTACCGAGATGCAGGTAGAGCTCAGACTGTGTGTTTAATGACAAATCCCCTAATAGCACTGGATACGATGGACTTGGTTCATTTTACTCTGATAGCAGTAACTGAGCCTCACTGGTGGGACTTAATGTCCCCATTTATAGGAAAGAGGTAAATTTGTCATTTTAAAGTTAGCGTAGTTGTACAAAGTTGTCTTGGTTTATGTGTTCATAGTCATGAATACAGTTTTTACCTTGACTGTAGCAGCTACTTCATTTTTGTAACACAGGTGATATTATTCTATTATTAAGCGAACCATTTGGCCATCCTAGTTTTTCTATCAAAGATGGCAACATGAATATAAAAGGTTTTGTTCATAAATGTTGTCAGGAAATGAGAAAGAGAGGAAATATAATAAAGGGATCAAGACAGACAAAAAGAGGAGATGATGAATACAAAAGTGTGAAAAAAGCATTAGCTCTGACTGAAAATGAACATGGCATCGTTAAGCACTTGCTGGGTGCAAATCGTGCCCATCAGGAGGAGGGTTTGCATCCGACATTTTAAATTACATTTTGTGTTTTCCGTGCCAAAAGCTATTATTATGTTCCATGATTGACAATGTTTTTGAAGCTGGGCTCTTTAGTAGCTCTCTGGGTGGGTGGAGGTAAATGTTGCTATCAAAATGCCAATCATCGTGTCTGGATGTTCTGACCTGCGTAACTCTTCAGGGTGGATCCTGACACAAAGCTGTGTGAGTGTGTGTGTGTGTGTGTGTGTGACGTGTGTGTTTGCTGTTTCCAGGGAGCAATCTGTTGCCGCTGCTGACTCGCCACAAAGATGTTAAACGCCATTTTACGGCCTGAGTGAGCGATGGGCACACACACATCTGCTCCGTTTCTTGTTTAAATCCCTCTCTCTTTCATGCGTGCGGTCTCTGATGCACGTACATACACACACACACTCATGAACAAAAGCACACACACACTCATGAACAGAAGCACACACACACACACACACTCATGAACAGAAGCACTTACTTTGAATGCAAATAAATATACTCTGTCTCTTTTCGCCCTCGATGAAGAAACAAGAAACTGTACGCTGGCGTCTTGGAGGGCAAAACAGTGCTGCCGGGATGACAAATCTTTCTATCCGAACATTTGTATTTCACTAAATTTTTCTTTCGAAATATTGCAGAAAATAAGCTTTGTGAGAAACATTTGTTATGATACTGACACATTTTGTTCAGAAGGATAGTTTTCACAAACCTTTATGATCTTTTTTTTTAACCGTGAATGGCAGCTGTAAAAAGTTAACTTTGGCTTTAAACAAACTGCACCGTGGTTGTGTGACTTCATCACCATCAACCTAAGGGCCGACGACGTTTTATAGTCTCATTTAGCTATTTAAGACTTGTAAAAGCTTCAAAATGTACAAGTGGGATATATACTAGCATATTGTATGTAGTAGAATACAAATATGTTAAGCTTGTGTTAAAAAAAAACATTGACTTTGAGAACCGAAAGTCTTTAAGACGAATTCATGCATCTATGTGGTAACCAGATGATTGACCAGCCAATCAGACTTAGCTGTACTTTGTGTTGAGTGCTAATTCTAAATGTTAACATGCTATTAAGATGGTATATAATAATAATAATACCATCTTATGTAATATCATATAATATCATACCTGCTAGTATTGTCTTTTTGAGCATGTTAGCTTGTTAACAGTTGCGTTCAGCTCAAGTTGTGCCTCAGCACAGCGTTACAGAGTAATGTTGACTCTTAGTCTTGTTTAAACTTCACCAGCAATAAGAAAAAAAGTACAGATGGGGAAAAAATAATACTGCCAATATGTGGCTGGGGTCTGCTTGACAAAGAGAAACTGTCTTCATTGCACCGAACTCCTCCGCGGTGAGTCATCCAGTGGTTACTTTCCAGGACGTCGCTTCCTGCCCTGAGCCTTTCTACATGTTTAGGGGCTTTCATTGCGTCAGGTGTCAGGTCAGTGACGTCACATTCATTCACTTTTGCGTGAAAGAAGAGCACTGACACCGGCTAATGACAGCCTGCCACCCAACAAGCTGTGGTTTCTAAATGACATGTCGCTGAAAATATACCGCTTGATGTTTTTGTACCACCTTGGAGGTCTGAAAGGCTGAATGGAGCCTTTTTAGAGGACATGAACAACTTCCTGTTTATTCGTTTCTCAAAGGAACATTCAATATGTCGAGCAAATGTTCAAGCTTTTGCTTTCATCTGACTTGTACTGTATTTCTGTGTCTTTTTAGATCTACAATGAGATGATCCGTGACCTGCTGAATCCATCCTCGGGTTTCTTGGATCTGAGGGAAGATTCTAAAGGCGTGATTCAGGTTGCTGGAATCACAGAGGTGTCTACCATCAACGCACAAGAGGTCAGACCAGCGACCTCAACTGTGAACGACGTTGCTCCTCGTTTGTTCTAATCAGAAATATTACATTCAGCGTCCAGCATGACAAAGACTCTGTCCTTTTGTCTTCAGATCATGGAATTGCTAATGAGGGGCAACAAGCAGCGCACACAGGAGCCGACAGCCGCCAACCAGACGTCCTCTCGCTCCCACGCTGTTCTGCAAGTAGCCGTGAAGCAGCAGAGCCGGAGTAGGGACGTCCTGCAGGAGGTCCGCTTCGCCCGCCTCTTCATGATTGACCTCGCCGGCTCCGAACGAGCTGCACAGGTGAACGTACACGCGCTCTGTCGGGAGGTTTCTAAATAGACAGAATTAAACTGGTCGTTTTACACTTGGACAACGACGGCAACAGAAATAATCAGAGGGTGGATGCCACGCTTTTGTGATGGCGCTGTGTGCTGGAACATTTATTATAGATTATACCCTTCACAAAAAAAAAAATCCAAAAATCACACATAACAAAAGTAGTGAAGATGATGAAGACGTTCATGATTAAAAAATGTTTTTTTTCAAGAACAGCAAGTTTCATGCTGTTCTGCAGAATGTCGTCTCCGGAGTCGCGCTGTGCGGTCGATACTTGTGTGGAGAAGAGTTCAGGAAGAGAAGACTATCTGCGAGACAATTCATTTTCTGGGGTTTTGTTATTGCTTTGACCTTCTCTTCTTAAGTAGTCAAGTGAACAGTATTTATGTTGTCTGCAGTTTTTCAAGTTGAGTCTGCTTTTTGTTAGATGAACGGCTTGTCGTGTGAGCCGTGTTACCACTGCCACCTACCTGCAAACCATGTCCACTGCATGCAAACGGTCGGCGAGCGAGAGCACGTACTTAACCATGGAGACTATTAGAGAGGTTCGCAGCCGTGCTATTGATGAATAGCACGTATGGCCTCCAGGAGGAAGTGAGCAGAACAGAGAGTTGTTAGTTGCTTGAAGCAGCAGGAAACATGTCTCTGTTTTTAAAGAAAAGGAGTGCATGTAGAAGAATAAGAAATACAATAAATTATCATGTGAAATAACTGAAATATTAACTATAGAAGGAGGAATGATCACGTTGCTTACTATAGTAACAAGTTGACGACAATGTCATCGTAAAGTCTTGCTGGTGACCTTTGTTGCGTGCTTTCCCTCTATCTCTCTCTCCCCTCATTTACTAACAGCTGTCTCTGTTTACTCTGTAATAAAACATGTAAAAAAAGTACCTATAAAAGCTCAGAGGTTTCCTCACTCACATCTGTCCATCTATCTATTCATTAGACTCAGAATCGGGGTCAGAGGTTGAAAGAGGGGGCCCACATCAACCGCTCCCTCCTGGCTTTGGGCAACTGCATCAACGCCCTGAGTGACAAAAATGGCAACAAGTATGTCAACTATCGAGACAGCAAGTTGACTCGACTACTCAAGGTAACAGCTGTTTAATGAAGTCTAGGGGACCAACTCCAGGATGATCTCACTGTATTTTGTGATCCAGACAGGTATTAATGTATTATTTGACTTTGATTGACAGGACTCGTTGGGCGGGAACAGCCGAACGGTCATGATAGCCCACATTAGCCCCGCCTCTGTGGGCTTTGAGGAGTCTCGTAACACACTGGCGTACGCTGACCGTGCCAAAAGCATTCGAACACGGGTGAGAGCTCCTATTTCATCTCGCCTGTCTTCACTACCGTTGAAATAAAGATGATTAAATTCAATAAAACATTTAAACATTTCATTACATTATTTGAAATAATACTTCACTGGAAAATGTGGCATTGTTACACTCTGATTTAATGTATATATTTGAAAGGAAGAGTAGATTATTACCGCTTTTTAGATATTTGTTGCCAATAAAGCAGATCCCAGAGTATTTTGATTATTTACTGAGGCTTAGGAGAGAGAGCGGGCTGTCCACGGAGGTTTCATCCTCAGCTCTTCCTCTCTGCATGTAGTGTCATTTACCATACAAACACATTATAAATATCTTGAGTATCATTTGCTTTCATCCCCCGCTGTGTGTTTAGGTAAAGAAGAACCTGATACATGTGTCGTACCACATCGCTCAGTACACCAACATCATCTCAGACCTGCGCTGCGAGATCCAGCGGCTCAAGAAGAAGATTGCAGATCAGGCGAGCCGGCAGCTGAACTCGGACCGCGCTGACATCCGCCATGTCCAGGGTAAAGGTCCAGACTGCGTCCTCCAGCACATGAACAATACCGGCCAAATGTAGCTGTTTCTTAATGTCTGTCATGCATTAGTTGTTAATGACTATTCCCCTTATTCTCCTCCCCTCATCTTTCTTCATCTCTCGTAGCGGAGGTCCAGGCTCACTCCAGCCACCAGAGTCGGGCGGAGATGGACCAGTTGAGGGAGCAGCTCCTGGAGGCCTTCCGCCAACAGATGGAGATCAGGAGGAGCCTGATGGAGCTGGAAAACAGCAACATGGAGGTCCAGATCGACACCTCCAAACACCTGTTAACCATTGCAGAGTCAGTGTTTATGATTTATATCTTTCTTTCTGACCTTATCTGATAGCATGCATACAGTACTATGTGACATTCAGTCATACAGGCAGTTAACAAAACGATTTGACCTGCAGTTCAACCAGTATTTACGGTACAAATATTGATATATGTATTTCTTTTCACAGCTGGGAACAGGAGCGCGGTAGGCGCAGGAGGAAGTGGCGAGCTGAAAGAAGGAAGGAAAGTGTCAATAAAGACGAGAGCGAGAAGGACTCTGACTCCTCGGAGTCTCCTCCAGACAGCACAGAGACCCAGCAGGTGGCGATGGCCCGAGAAAACCTGGTCACACTCATGGCGGAACAGAAAAAGATCCACAAACAGAAGGTATCGGATTCTTGATCTGCTTTTAAAACTAAGGGGAAATCATACGTGTACGGTACTCACTAATAGTTTGAAGCTTGGATATGATTTTCCATGAGAATGGCGTTTTCAGATAAACACAAAACAAGACAAGTGCACACATCTTAGATCCTTCTTCTCCTCCTCAAGTCGTTGCTCGAGCGCAGATTCCTGGAGCTTCGGGATCGGGCCCGGCGCTTGGAGGAGCTGCTGCCTCGGCGGGTGAGCTCCGAGGAGCAGCGCGAGGTCCTGTGCCTCCTCTGCAAGGTCCACGAGCTGGAGATCGAGAACACGGAGATGCAATCCAACGCGCTGCTCAAGGACAACGTCATCCGGCACAAAAACTTTGTGGTGCAGCGCTTCGAGCAGCACAGGCACCTGTGTGACGAGATCATACAGCAGCAGAGACAGTTTATCGTTGGTGAGTTGAGCAGCACTGAGAAATACAATAGTATATGTAATACTTTTGGGCTTTTTAACTGTTTGTCGGATCAAAAAGACATTTGATGACGGCTAAGGGATTTCTGGTTTACTGAAGTGTACCTGTGCGCTTGTGTTCCAGACCACAGTCTGTTGGTGCCTGCACACCTGCAGGAGCTGTATGAGATGTACATGAGGGAGCTGGATGAGAGGAAACTGGACAGAGCCATGGCCTTGGATAAGGCAACCACCAGACACACCATCAAGGTAGCAGCCCTCCCCTCCCCCTCACCCCTTATCCTGCATGACAAATTAAATGTAGTACCTTGATTATGCAAAAATATTAAACTGGCCTCGATGAATATTATAATTCCAGGAGGGCTCTCTTCCCAAGATCACCCTGCCCGGTCAGGGTCGTGACAACATGCAGGACATGGACTCAGACCAGGAGAGCGTACGCAACATGTACTCTGATAACAGACGAGGCCAAGCCAAAATCCGTAGACACACATTGCCCCCCATTCTGCCTGAGCCGGAGCTGTAAGAGGACTTATTTATATGTTTCCCATTCATAATATAGACAACAGCTCAATATAAAAGTATCACAACACCTCCATATTCCCACAACCAGTTTAATACTTCAGTATTGTTCTCTCTCTTTCCATGCAACAGTGACAATAACAGAGTTTTTAAGAACAGTCCTCATGCCAGGCAGATGAAAAACTCCGCCGTAGTGACCCCGCCTCCCATCCACATAAACGGGAGAGGCAACCGAGAGGTGAGGACAATTTTAATAAGCAGTATTTGATCCCATTCATTCCATTTCGATAGAGATCCCTGAGACGTGCTGTATGCTTTAAATTAATGCAGTCTAGTCAGGTGTTGCTTTTTACTTCTAGCAATGTGGTTTGAATTAAACTCCCTCAGATATTTCACTCTTGTAAAGCTGTTTAATTTCACTCACATTCCTCCACAAAAGATACTCTATAACTTGATATAACAGTACCTCCATCTAATTGTCTCTCTATACTTCAGGAGTGTTACTCAGACAAGATGAAGTAAAAAGAGTTAGAGTGCTGAAATTCAAACGCCCAATTCAAAGTACAAATATCATTTTAAAATCTGACCTTCGACTGAAAGCCGAGGACTGCAGTGAATGTTTTCTGCACAATCTCTCACTCTGCTGCTGGCGTTTGCAGCTGCAGCCGCTGGCTCCCGAGAGCTCGCTGAGCTACAGCCACCTCAGCCACAGCGTCAGCAGCCACCTGGACTCATCACCCGAGAGCAGCGAGGCCGGGGCCGATATCCCCCTTTTACAAAGTGGTAAGCTGTTCGGTATCAATGCAGTACAGGGTTAGAGGAGTGACCATTAGATCGTTGATCTTTCAGTAGAAAAAAAACAAAAAAACAAAACATGTCCTCTTGTCTCCGCAGAGCGGCAGCAGATCCTAAAGGGCGTCCAGAACATCGTAGTGAAAGCGGCCCGGCGGCGCTCCAAAGCCCTGGAAGTGGACGCCTTGCGGTTGCCCCCTCCTCCTTCCCCACTGGACCCCAAGAAACAGAAGAGCAGCCTGTCTTTGAGCGAAGCCCCCCCGAGAGGTTTGCCGGTGCGGCGCGGCAGGCAGCCCAGCCCCGAGCTCAGACACGCCACCTCGGACGACAACCTGTCCAGCAGCACGGGCGAGGGGCCCGGCCTGCAAGTCACCTGGACGCGGCCACGTAACCGCCACATCGCCACCAAGAACCAGACGCCCCGCGACGTGGACTTTGAGGCTCGCCGCAAAAAGAGGCGCTCTCGCTCTTTCGAGGTCACTGGTCAAGCAGTAAGAGTATTTTCCGTATTTAGCACGTGTTCAAACATTTCAGAGTTTGTCCCCAGGAGACACTGATGTATTTACGTTCAGTATGAATGCAGCTCACACAAAGCAGGAAGTGTTTTTTGGCCCAATTATACAGCATCAGCTTATTACGTTCCACTTTTTATTTTAT
This sequence comes from Clinocottus analis, assembly GCF_023055335.1. Lineage (NCBI taxonomy): Eukaryota > Metazoa > Chordata > Actinopteri > Perciformes > Cottidae > Clinocottus > Clinocottus analis. The sequence continues at coordinate 2,814,163 of NW_027175920.1, forward strand.
GATTATTATTATTATGGAGGCATAGCTGAGAAAAAAATTCGACAATCACTTGTCGCTGTAATGAGCCATCTAACGAAAACTCACAGTAACAACATGAACTGGAAAGTTTTTTCAATGTCTGCATGTCAGATCTTTTTTTTTTATTAGTGTGGAAATATTTTGGGAAATTCTTGATGCTCCCTTTAAATATTATAACTCCAACTACCATTGTGATCCCGGTGAAAATCAAAGATTTCCAGCTTAACATGCCTGTTAATTATTGACAACATCGAGCAGCAATAAGCAACTCTGGCATCTACTCCCTCTGCAGCCTGATTTCCTCTGTTATGATATCACGCCATGACTCATGATATCATATGATATCATAACAGAGGAAATCAATTATGATTTCCTCTGTGCACGTACAGTGAGTCATGAACTCGTCAAATGCTCATCACAACCAAGCATCACCACGTCAGATTTCTTCCTCTTCTCGTTGCAGCTGCCTCAAACCAAGACGACCACAGCTCAGAGGTTTCGTCCTCTGGACAGCACGTCCGACCACCATCTCTACAACAACGTGCAGCCGCAGGCTCCCATGCTCCGCCCCCAGTACAGAGGGGTCCCTCCTCTCGCCAAAATCCGGGCACCCCACAACATCCAGCAGCAAACAGGTGAACCACTGTCACTGCAGACTATAAGGCACGTTCCTCTGCAACAACCTTTTCACCGAGCTTTGTCGTGTTGCGTCCACGTCTTCCCGCAGGCTCAAACGCAGAGTCCTCCACCGCCCACATGAACAACCTGAAGCGAGGGCCCCAGCTGCGTCAGCCACAGCCGCTCCTCTACATCACCACCACGGGCACCGGGGGCCAGCGCACACGCAGACACTGAGCCACGACCCACAGCTCATCCTCAACACCAGCAGTAACATCTAAACCAGCTGAGCCTGGAGGGGAACCCCAGAGAGCCTCCACACCCGACCCCAGCCCGGCTGTCGACCACTCGCTGACCTCAGTCTTGTGAGGCAGTACCGCAGAGACGAGCCAGACGCTAGCTGGAAGCCCACACACACACACACACACACACACACACACACACACACACACACACACACACACACACACACACACACAGAGAGGTCTCCTCTGGGCTTTGTTGTGGACACCTTGCGACGGCGCCGACTGGCTCCGAGACCCGCCAGCCTGCAGTGCGCTCTGTTCTGTCACGTGTTTCCACTTTAGCTTGCTGTCGTGCTGAATTGTGTGTTATCCTGGTGTCAAGCTCACTGTGCTGCACTGTACTGATGTTTCTGCGTTATGAGTATATACGGTTTGGTCATGTGCAGTGCTCGTTATGAAGCCTTCGGCTAACGGGGGATGTTCATGAGGCCTCAACCTCATCGTAATGATATAAAAGGAGAATCTGGAAACGACTGGCTTTATTAGACAAAGCATAAAAGAAGGAGAGGATATTACACTAATGGCAATGTAAAAATTGTATAATGAGAAATGGCCCACTGTCAAATTGTTTTAGCATCGTTTTTTCTTGTAGTGAAGTTGTTTGAATTTATTGACACACTAATATTTGAGTAAAAAACAACCTTGGATCATCTTGATTGTTGTGCACTTCTGGATTCAAACTCAATGTTGTATTCTCACACGTCCGGGTCTATGCCTTTTCTTACCCAAACGTGACTGTTTAACGTCATGTCTGTTTGTGTAGATGTTTAGCACCACCAGTTGCTTTTTTTCCAGTTGGCTGTATTTTTAATGAATTATTTAACTGTTGCCTTTTCTTTTATGTTGTTGTCGTCAACATTGTTTTCATAATTGCTACTTTCTATGCTTTATTTTGTACTTTTTTTTGTTTTTTTATTTGTACCAAAATAAATTCAAATGACATAAGTGAAAAAGTTGTCACAGTTTTCTTTCTCGGCGCAAACCCACAATTTACTGGCTGCAATAAAAAGGCAGCCGACTGTCTTTGCTGCCAGTGAATTGTGTGTTTGCAGGAGCGAGAGACAAAGTGTCATCCTGGTTCACAACGTTACTCATTGCTGCGTCTGTGCAAGTTAGAGACAAGAGTCTTTCACCTGAAACCAGGACATTACTTGAGACATTTCATGTGGATGAAATGGGAAAGACGGGCAACCGGGTCAGGGTTCAAATCAACGCATGAATTAAGGAAATAGTTTGAGGACAGTTTGGGAGTATTTTAAATGTCCACTAGATGTCCTAAAATATATGTCCTTTGTCCTAAAAATCAAATTTTGAGCTTGATGTCGCGTTAATAATTAGATTTTAGGATCATACTCATTCTGTAAAAAAACTTCTACAGCTGATATTGGAGTTTTGCGTGTGTTTTTTTTCCATATTATATCATAAGCAGTGAGTTTCTTTCTCTGCTATTTAATTTTTATTCAATTAGGCTATTACACTATTCCGACACCCCAGATCAGGAACAATACGATTAAGTGTATTTGGGAAAGGGCCAGGGTTTTTTATTATCTCCCGTGGGTCTGTCTGCTAACACACACTGTGGTTGAAAGGTGATTTGTTTTAACGGCACACTTATTTTAGCGAGCAATGCCATTATTTTAAAGATGAGAATTTGCTCTGTGACCGTAAACCTTCCTGGCATACACATTAAAAGCTTCAACTCACTATGGAGGTGACATATTTCTGACGTGACTTATAAATGCTTCAAGTGAGTCATTATCTGGCAGGCGTATTCGTCTCAGATTCAATTGTGTTATGAGATATGAGAGGGTCTCAGGTGTAAGTCAGCACTTTTTTTACACACTCCTACACTATTTTTTAAAAATCATTTCTCAGCCTAAAGCAAGCTTCTCACTCTTAAAAAAAAAAAATCACTTTTCTGCACTTATTGACTTATTGTTTTTTTATTTATTTTTTTAAATGACGTAACTAGACAAGAAAACAAATAAGCAGACCATTTTCATCCCTTTTGATCTGGAGGAGACTGAATCGGAAATAACGCCTCCTCTTTTCAACTGTCAGCATTCTTATCCAATGAGGAATCGCCTTCCGCGTGATTGACGGGTCAATGGACCAATGAGCGGCGAGATTCCGGCTCTCTAGCGGTAGTGCACGTACAGCTGATTTGCAACCCGCCGAAGCAACAGCAGAGAAGGAGGAAAAATGTCGCTGGCTTCGACACGGACCGTTCTAGGATCAGTGTTCTTTTAGGAAAACCCAGACGTCGAGTCGGTGAGTGGGACAGCCTTCACTAGTTGCGGCTAACGTTAGCGGTGAAAATGGGTCAGTCGCGTCCAGAACAACAACTCTTCGATGCAGTTTTAACCGTTTTGTGTAACAACTCGGGCCTTGTCGTTGAGAAAGAAACCTAGCGACAGCCGTGCCCGGCAGCCATGATGAATGTTAGTTCGAGCTGCGGCATCGTTGATAGAATTTACATCGTTCGCTTAAAAGTCAGCGGTTTTTTTAATTAAAAAAAAAGTTTTTTTTTAAATAATATTGCTCTGGTAAACTACAGCTTCTTCTAAATGATAGACGGGGAAGAAACACGTGTCTTTATATTCTATTGACTGAAGTTATTAATGTGAACTACGTCCGAGCTGCTGGTTCTGAGCGCGAGACTCGAACTGTTTAATGGGCGCTCGTGCACGACACCCTGCTGGTCCATTATAATAATATTATCTATATAATGGACACTTGGAACAGACTAGTTAGAGTTATTGGAGCTAAAATAGAGACGTGTAAAGACCTCATGCTACGTCTCGTCCAATCACAAGCGTTTCTTCTCACCTCATCGATTGACACACAAACTGACCTAACTTGCTTGCTCAGCTTTTTTTTTTTTTTGGAGGTTTGACTTGGAACAAGTGTGTTGACCTCTCAGACCTCTTTGCTTTATTGTGAAGTCTTTACTTGAAAACAACCTGCAGGTACAACTGACAAAACATAAAGATGAGCAAATTAATTAGATTTTAGATTTGGTCTCTCGTCTCCTTGTGTCCCCCAACTCAGCATTTTTTTCCTTCAGATTCCAGAATACTCCCGTATGCACAACAGTTTAAGACATATACACATATTTATAAAAGATAAGAAAGAGCTTTGTTCCTGTTGCTGAGGATTACACGTGTATTTATATATTTTTTTTGTCTATGTATTCCACACAAACTGATCTAAAATGAAAAACACACAAAACCTTGATAATTTTTTTAATTAAAATGTACTTGGTATAAAAACATACTTGATATAATTAAAATATGCCAGACTTCCTTAGGTATGTTTATTGGCATACAATAATAATAAATACTGGAGATGATTTATGCTAAAGTCCTCTCAAGTCTGCTTTTAGTTGTTGAAAGTATCTATATTTATTTATAATGTCACAATTTCCAATATTCAAACTGCTATAAAAACAGATCCTTACATTTTTAAAGTAAAATTACAATGCAGTCTTGTTCAGACTGACCCCTGCTATGTCCATGTCTATGGCCTTGAGATTTTACTGTACAGTTTCGGAGAAAAGTGACTTCAAAGTCCACTTACATGTAATAATTACATAATGTCAGTTTCCAATATTCAAACGGCTATAAAAACAGATCCTTACATTTGTAAAGTAAACTTACAATGCAGTCTTGTTCACACTGACCTCTGCTATGCACATGTACATGGTCATTCGATTATACTGTACAGTTTTAGAGAAAAGTGACTTCAAAGTCAGCTTACATGACAAAATGATATTCATATTGTAACAATTTCCAATATTCAAAATGTAAAAATGTGTGACAGATGTCAGATTTCAGGACGTTTGTTGCTTTAATAAATACATTTGTATCTCCCTAAATATACCAAGCCGAATATATTGCACTGTATATTGTAATGTTTGCATTAAGGCATTTACGGATTGGTATTATTAAGTTCCTTAAATAAAGTCAGAGTTTTAACTTTAAAATTATTTAGTTGTGTCAGGTCAGTAACAAAAGTTTAAAAAAAAAAACTTAACTGTTGGTGCTAACCATGATTTTTCTTATTTTTCAGATTAAACCCGGCTGTGGTGTTGCTATGAGAGATGAGCTCCATATATCTCTACAACCAAAGTGAGCTGCTCTAACAATTTGAATGTGGGAGGCTTTACCTTGATAGAGAGAGTAAGTTCACGCGGTTTACGATAACACCACATGGGCCTCTGAGGTCACCGGATCTGATAATTAAAGCCGGCGGAGCCTCAGACGGAGCGGTAACATTTCAGGGAAGACATGGACCCGTCTACGAGGGTGGTGGGTCTGGATGCCCAGGGGAACATGGTTTTCACTGTGGTAAAACCAATGGGCATCTACCAGGTGTCTTCCGAGCAAACGGGTAGTGTCGCACACGGGGCCATGGGGCTGCAGGGTTTAGCCGAAAACACATTGATCCTCCCTCAAATGCAAAGCCAGACTCTGCTGGACCAGAACCAGATGGAGATGCACACCATGCAGCCTCATATTACAATGCCTCAGATGCAGATTTCTGGCCCAATCCAGACAGAGGTTGCGTCCCAGATCCAGGACCCGCCGCCAAACTCGAGCATGAATCCAGAGTCCGCGACCCACATGCCGTTTGCGGAGGTGTCGTCACTCCTGGATCCCAACATGAAAGGCTCCAAGGCTCGTGAGTGGCCAGTCGTTCCGCGATGACGCCAGTCAAATAGAAAATGAATAATCAGCGTTCGTGAATTTCACAAATTATTAACAACATTTGTTCATTTTAGGGAAATATCTCATCTCTTATGATGAAATCAAGCGGCGCCTGCAGGCCCCGGAGAAGATGTCCCTGCGCTCCTTGGCGGCCTACACTCGGGTCAGCAGGGGCCCGGCCAGCAAGAAAACACTCCTGGAGTCGCTCAATGTTCTCGGCCTCACGCCGAGCACGACCACCTCTGTGTCTTCCTCGTTCTCCAAACTCACTGAAGGTGACGGAGATGAGCGTTAAGAGTTTGCAGGGATGCTTACGTATGTATGTGTGGAAAAGAAACTAAACTGAGTTTTTAAATTTGTGCGTTTAGGCGACACCACGGCTTTGTGTGAGGATATGAAGGACTTTGCCCATGACTACGTCGACTACAGCAGCATGGCGAAGCAGCTCATCCCCGAGACGAACACAGTTCAACACTGGTCCAAGATTATTGAAACCAAGTGCGTGCTTGTTGTATGTAACATGGCCTTCGAACCTGTTTTCCCTAAAGCATGTCGGATAAGCTGAGTAATGACACTCTGGTTTTCTCTTAGGAATCATCTGGAGGATATGAGAAGATGTTTCAAGGACCCGGTCAACAGCGGAGCGTTTGACAACAGCACTCACGGCCTGGGTTTGGGAATGTTGGACGTTGCACTGGACATGATCATCATGGTAATCGAACAGCAGATCCGGATCCTGTCCGGGGCGGCGGCGTCGGACCCGGCCGACTCCGGTGCACCGACGCGCCGCGTCCGCAGGCGCCACCGCAAAAGCCGCTCGACGGACAGCGAGAACCCTCACAAGGCGTCGGCGGGGGTCAAAGAGCCAGGGAAGGCCACGTCGAAGGGCAAAGGGCGAGGCCGAGTCAGGAAGAAGATAAGGCAGGAAACTGGAGCCGCTGTTCCTATGGAAACCCAAGCGGAACAATGTAAGCCGGATGATGTGGAGAATAACGTCCTCACCCTGGTTTCTGTTGGGTATGAGACCGTTTCCAGTGAACTCAATGCAGATGGGACGGTTTGACGCCCAGTCACGAGACGGGGCCAAAGAACCAATCGGAGTCCCGTTCAAAACGGATGCTCGACGGAAGGGAAACAAACTCTGCACGAGTTGCGCTCCGGCGAGGAAGATCCCAGTTATGAGCTCAGCATCAAAGCCTAATCACTAACCTCAAAGTCCAACTGAAAGGAATTGTTTGACATTTTGGGAAATGCACTATCTGGCCAAAAATTAAACGAGAAGATAGATCTCACTTCAACAGATGTAACTGGAGCCAGCAGGCATTAGCTTAGCATAAAGACTGGTAATGGGGGGACAGCTAACCCTCTGTCCAATGGTACCAAAATCCTCTTACCATACACTCACAGTAAACGCTAATGTTAGGGGACACCCTGATGCTCATGAGCACGTTCCCTTAATGCCAAACTCTTCCTTCAAGTGCCTCCCCTGTTTCTTCCGTAGCAGCTTTTGTATGTGTGTAGTCAACCTGAATCCAGTCATATAATTTTTTTACGCCATGTTAGTCAGTGATCAGACAGAAATCCCCACCGATTGATGTTGTAAACATGTTGAACGCTGAGGAAACCCGTGCATGGTCAGGTGTACAGTCCCTAACGTAGAGCAGATGAGATCAGTGGTCTGGATTATGTTCTGCTGGTACATTGTCTTTATTTCCTGGTTTTATTTATTTGTTAAGATTGCAATTGAACATCTGTTGTACTGTACTAGATTGTTGAAAATGACTTTACGGGACCCTCAAGAGTAAAGATTTAATTTTCATAACTACCTTGATTCTGTTATTGTCTTGTGAGAATATCTTAAATAGAGCACGCTATGCCCAGATGTGTTGAACATATAGAGCTGCAAGAAAGCTGTATTTTAATTCAGAAGTCGTTCAACAAAGCCATTTTTTTGTGATTTTGATTTGCAAATGTATTCACCGGAAGTGATTTAGCAGCTGAGATTTATTAAGATGGGTAAGGACATTTGTTTATTTTGTATAATTCAGGATTAGATCATGTGAAACATTTGCATTCTGGGAAAATATGCCATCTAATAATACACTTGTGTACAAAAACAGGTGCCCACCTGTCTATGTTGTGGATTTACTAGAAGCTGAAAGGCATTGTGGGAGATCTTAGGGTCAGCCAAGTGCTTGTTAATGCCTCAACTGCACCCCCCCACACACAAACACACACAAACACACGGCGAGGGAGATCAGCTTTAGAGAGGATTTGCTCCGTATTAACCCCGAGAGGGGACAGAGCCAGCTGGAGTACAACGCAGACACACTCGACAGGCGCGTTTAAAAAAAAAAAAAACAACCACAGAAAACCGTGTTTATTTTTATTTTGAACGGAACAACAACAATGCAGGATGGGAAGGGAGTGCAGCAGTGGGATTAAAGCGAGAGGCGGAGCAGGTTGGAGCAGCAGTCCGAGAAGCAACAGCCTATGACTCCACAGACGCTCCAAGAGCAAGAAGATAAAAGATACCAATATAATAAAATAATGTCGTGTACTCCGCACATGAAGACGTCAACCTGAGGAAGCGTCGCCACCGGATGCTGCACGGAGCAGAATGGGACACACTCATGTGCCACTCATGTATACTTACGCACGCGCCCACGAGGATAAGCGCAGATCCAGTCGACTGCAGCTTTCCACGCCAAACTGTGAGTGGACCAGTATAGTGACTGGTATTTCACCTTGTGTGTTTATGTTGTTTTCTTTGACGTCACTGTGGGTGCTCCGTCTTTTATTCATAAATAGAAGCTCTCGTGATCTTTTACTAGTTTCTAATGGAAGGAAATTGTATAAATATCCACAAGGCTTGTTTAAAAAAAGTCTCTGAACACCCACACAGGTGTTTTTAATTATCCTGGCTGATTAGCCCTCTGCTCAGGTTGGAGGAAGGTGGAGCTACGATGACAATCTACCAATAAGAGTGATAGTGGGCAGTATGTCCCGCCCTAAACAGGTGAAGCAAAGCCAATGGGAGTGTCCGGACTGCGAGCTCCCACACAGACCTGAGAAGAGGTCCAATCAGTTAAACACCTGTGTGGGTGTTTAGATCGTAAGGCGTTCTCGTTAAGGCCATGGATTCTGAAAGGATCATGCTAGTGTTGTACTTTAACTCTAAAATGGAAAATAAAATGCTTTAAAGCACTTTAAATGTATTGCTGAACATCCTTAAACATGTCACTGATATTGTTGTGATTTTCTCAATTATTTTTCCTATTATTCTACACATTGTTAAAACTACTAATAGTCCTCAAAGTCCCCCAATAAGCCTCCACGTGCTTGTGTCTTCGTTTCTTGGTTTGCTGAAGTACGGGCTGGGGAAGAGTCCACACGTGTCACTGGCTTCTGTTTGAGTTAATTGAAGGACCTCTCAAGAAGAATCCGGTTGGAGACTCGAGGGTTTTATCACATTTGTACAGACGAGGTGGCCGAGTCTGAGCAGAAAAGCGCTCACTGTTATCGTGTCCTTGAAAAGCACTTACCATTGAGACGGTCGTGTTCAGCGGTATGGATTTGTTGTGTGCGGCTGTCTATTCTCTGGTGCTGTAACTCAGCTTTAGAAACATTTAACTTCATTTCCACGTGTAAATCAGTTAATGGATTAAGTCAGAATTGTGAACTCGAGTTACATTTAGATCAAACTTATGACAACTGATTGTTAAAACACTTCATTCAGACATTTGAGGTCACACTTGAGTGGCTGGTGTTGAGTGGGTAGACTGTCTAATAGACTTTTGGATGGATTGCCACGAGATTAGTTGCAGATATTCATGGAGTACAATGTACAGACATGAAGTGTTTATTTGAGCAATTAGTCAAGTTATTTGCAGGATTCCTTACTCCGTTCTAATGGAGACTCCCAGTTACTGCTTTTTGTATGTTTTAACCCCCCTTTCTTAACTCACACAACTGTAATGACTTCCCATGCTCCCCTACGGCATCCAGAAACATGTTGTGACGCCTGATGTGTGATCCCTCCCATCTCCCCAACAGACAACCTGAACAATGCTTTAGGCTCCATCAGGGTCCTCGGTTTGGAACTGATAGCAGATGAACTTAAACCACATCTGAACACAGTGCTGACCAACATTAAGGAGAGGAGTGAGTTCATTTACACTCTGTGATATCTCATTTGGAATTTAAATGTATTTCAAGCTATGTAACCTCTCAACTGTAGCACTATTTGACAGCACTGAATATATCAAAAATGTTTTCAGTATCATTTTTTTTGTCATCCATTTGATGTGATTTGAATTGCAAAATGCTGACAGTCCTGCTGCCACACTTAATCTACATATTTATGTCTTTCCATACATGCATACTGGAAGACAAAATGTCTCCCACTGAGTGGCAGCTATATCATAACAGTCCCCCATTTAAACGATAAAACCTGCAGCAAAAAAATAAAAAAAAGAGAAGATGGGGCGCTGTGGGTTGAGAGGCTGTGAAGGGATCAAGTCTATGACAGGTTTAAGTCCTGGGAAGACGTTAAGCTGCATTTATGTCCCCTAGCAAGGGAGCAACAGGGGGGATAGAGAGGCAGAGGAGGCGAAGACTTGGAAATGAAGGCTGAAACAGAATCAATTCAGTGCTGCTCATTGATTAAAATGAACAAATCACATCAATTTAAAAAGCTTGACACACTCATAACATACTAGTTTGTGTTGGCTTTGTGAAGTGATTATGCTTATTGTGTATTTGTTTTTGTTTACATCTGTACTTCTGCTCGTGTCCAGAGAAAGGCGCTGCTGAGCAGGTGGTGGTCAGCGGGATCCTGCCTATCCTGGCCCTGTCTCTGAGGAGCAAGGGGCCTCTCACTGTGCTCACCGCAAAACTGGTGGCTGAACTCGCCAAGGAATGTAAGCTATTTATACAGAAACATGTCGCTCTGTAATTTATTCAAACACAGTTTCTTATTTAGGACCCTAATCCTCTTGTGGAGCGTTTCCTGTTGGCTGCCCTTTAAAGCCTTTTATATCCGTTTTCATGAGTGCAGTTTTACCTCCAGTGATTGGAGTCGTTTTGTTTCCTGTCAGCTGTAGTTCGTAAAGGTTTCAGCGACGCGGGTTTGGTTCCGGCTTTGCTGTCTGTGCTGACCAGTCCGGACCAAGAACTGCTCTTTCACGCCATAAAAGGCATCTCCCGCATGTCTTATGACAGCAGTAAGTCAAATAAACCAATGTTAACCTACCTAAAAATGATGCGCGTGAGATTACTAGATTTCTGCACGTCACAATGTTTGACATCAGGTCAAAATTCGCCAGTGCTGTAAAGCAGTGTGTGATGACGCAATTTCCCTGTCGCCCTCAGCCAAGCTGCAGGCGCTGTTGCTGCGTCGAGGTGCGGTGCCTCGTCTTGTTGCCGTGCTGCTCCGCTTTCCCGACAAGGAGGCCCTGGAGGAAGTGTGCCTTCAGGCCCTCTGCAACCTCAGTGGCATGGGAGTGGCAGAGGAGGCCGGCATGGTCTGGGAGAGGGGCACGTCCGTGAGGCCGGGGGAGTCCGTCTTCCACGGCGTCTCTCCTCACACCTGTGGCTTTGCCTCCTCCGTGACGCTGGTGTGCGTGTCTCAATGGGCGCCCGGTCACTACGCGGTCAACATCGAGGTTTTCCAGCGCTGCTCCTCCTCTTTCTGGAGCATTCACGGGAACAAACGGACGGCTCGTTGGTTCCCGTTCTCCACCTTGGGAAGCTGCTCAAATCTGGCCAAGGTGATCAAGTTCTCCACGAGGAGTGTTCCTCGAACAAAAAGTCTGAAGACTCGCGTTTTCCACACTTTCCTCTGACAGCTTCAATACTGCAGACTGACCTAACTGGCACGTTACTGCAACCCAACCAATTACACCACTGACTACTGGTACGCGCCAAAACGCCAGGTACCTGGACACTTGGACATATTCAAACTGCAAATTCTTCCAAAGGGCTCTTTCTATTCCTGTTGATTACCTGCTTCATGTAAAATACAGTCAGTCACAGCTTATTTTAGCGATTCAGCCATCATGGGATCTTATGCAACGCAGTACTGTTTGCATTTTGTGCAATAGTTGAATCCGGGAGGCGGGAAATGCTAAATATCAGTGAAAATGGTGAACATTAAAACCTCAAAGATGAATGTTGTTATGATGTCCTGTCTGCTGTTTTGTTCACAGGTGCTTGAAATAATTTATTTCCTCTGCAGCAATATTGACAATGTTCTTTTCTACAGTGCAAGTGAATCATTTTTGATTAACGCTAATTTTATTCATCGGAGACTCCCACTGTAAACAATAAAACACCTTGACTTTTTAATGGGTGTATTCTTTGCTATTCCATACATATGTATGTGATGAAATGTTTCATGTTATTTTAATTCATGCATTGATTATGTATTTGAGGGTAAAATGCACCATTTAGTTTCTTACAATAAACGTACACACGCAATTAACGCATTAGACACTTCTTGCACAATCTGAGATCCCAAGTGACCAATTTGCGAGTTAAGAAAAACCTCCCTCTACAACCCCCATATGTTCAGAACGAATATGGAATAATTAACATGTTTTTTTGCATGCGGCGCATTCATTCAGGATCATAACTTTGCTTGAAACCCTGGAGGCACCGTGTCCACATGAGCCCCAGCAGACAACAACCTGAGAGGCCACGTATGATATGATGGATCTGCTCAAAGCTCAGCTGCTGCACCGGGCTTAGCAATCTCATTCAAATCGGCTTAGGCTCCAGGGAAAATAATAGAAGTTGCAAGTACGCTGGCTAACCAGCAAGGACACGCTAATGACTGATTTGACTTGCCTCCCCGCACAGGTTGGTCAAGATATGTGTAAAACTGCCATGAGGTTATTCTTTAACAATAATCCGTCATTTACCTGCAGGGCTTTTTGCCATAAATTGCCTCAGGTTAAGGCAACAAACCTTGTAGGTTTAGGAAAAGAACTTTGAAGTCTTTACGATGAACCCCATGTGACCAAAAAGAGCATATCTGTACACCTGGCCATGTGATAACCCAGTGATCAAACATGTAAATATATCTTCAGTGGTTGTGGACATGTGCAGCCTAGAGTTAAACACTAGATGGCATGCACGTGCTTTGTAGAAACTTGTGTAGTGCAATACGAAAGAATTAGAGCACCAGTTTGTGACTTTTGCACACATGGACTGAAATAACATGCTGCCTCGCTGCACATATTAGTGGATACTCTCCTATTTACGTGGATTTAATTTCTTTTACTTTCACTTGCTTCCATGAAAGTGGTTTGTGATGGAGTCCAAGTTAAATAGTGCACTTGCTTTTTGACCGTAAAATACAAAATGCCAACACAAAGAAAGACGCAAGAGCATCCCCTCTCAGTCTCTCTCCTGTTTCTCTTCCTCTAATTACATCTCTTATTGGTTTCATCTTGCTCCAGGCTCCCAAACGAAGGGGCACGTCTTCTAATCAATCCTAACTTTATTACCCTGGGAGACACTTAAATATTTGATGTGATAGAGACAAGGTTTTGGGATTAGTAACGAGTAGACAACAGGAGCACACACCTATTCTTGACTAACTTAATCTGGTGGAAAATTGGCTCGTTGTGTACTTGTTTAAGTGTAACAAAAACATAATTACATAAGAAAACAGCGTTCTCGACTAACAGGCGTCAGTATTATCATTATAGGAGAGAATTAGGGCACTTATGCCTTTTTAAAATCAGACCAAATATGTTTTATATGCTCCATGTTGCATGCTCGTGTTATATAAACCCATCGGGAAAAAGCATTACAGGAAATATCGAAAGATGTAAATGTTTCCTTTAGTTTTCTCCTGTTTTTTTGTTTTTTTTAAGAATTTAAATCACAAATTTGGGCCAACATTCTAGTCTCAGCAATATGATTTTCCAAAAAAAGATGTCAGTCTGTGGGTTGTCTTCACAGCACTTGCCGCTACTCGGTGGGTATTTCCGGGATCGTCAAAAACTCTTCTAATCATGATGGCTGAAAAAATATTTCAGTTGCATGATGAAAAAGATTTGCCTCTTCTCCCGGTAGCTAGAAATTACATATCTACTTGCTATCAAAAAAATATTGAATAAAAAAAGGAAATGAAAGCAAAGTTGACATTGTAAGTTTCTGTAAACCATAGATAAGTTGACTGACAATGTTTTTTTTCAATTGGTCAGAGCGAGTGACGTAATAAAACTAACGACGGTTATTGAACGTTACATAACTAATATAACAAGTAAAACAATCGGAGGACTTTCACTCAGCAGACTGCAGTTCGTGTCCTGTGTGAAACCAAAAGTCAAAACTGACGTTACACTTATTACGTAATATGTGTACGTTTGTTACGCAACTTGACGCCCAAAGTTGCAAAATTACAGATCAAATTTTGCTGCATTATGTTGCTAAATCATAACATACGTAACAAAAATCTATTAACTTCTTTCTAACAATAACCAAGTTTCACAAGTTTAACCATCCGTCTTGTCACTGTGCGTTTCTGCAACGCTGGAATTTTTTTGAAATCATACATATTTTTGGGTTAAAACAGTGTATCTGTGTTTTGCAGTAACGTAGGCGTGCAATGCCGACACTGTCAGGCGACTGGATTCATTGTCATACAACTCGTAAATATATGATTGCGTTTTCCAAAAAAGAAGAAGACAAATATCTCATACAGAAACGCTTTTCTTTGCAGCGGTTGCCTGTCTTTGCATAAACACATGATGCTTCACACACATGAAGTGTTTAATCAATATGTCCACTTCCACAGGAGGCCCAGGAAGCCTGCATATATTATTTTTAATACAAGACTTATCAATAATGCATGATGAACTTTGCATTATATGCCCTCAAATCCAGATAATGGAGCTGAAGACTACTTTATTGCTTGTCTTTGCAAATGAGTAATTTAAACTTGAATCCTCTTGTTGGTTTCTGCAGAAACAACTGCATGTAATTGCATTAGGATTTCATGACGCTGAGATTCATTGCTCTATTGTGGCCTCAAGTTATTCTCAGCCCGCAGCATTCTGCTATAGAGATAGACGACAATGATCCACCTTGTTGACTCACAACACACTATCAACTTTGTTGATATGGAAACGCAATCAAATCACACAGTATAGTATCAAACACAGAAATATTATTGCATAATTCAGGCACAATTCAACACATAGACAGACACATTTGGACAGAAAACAACTCACACACACACACACACACACACACACACACACTTTACTGGACAGTGAATGCAATCACTTTGATCTATCCTTCCTCAGGGATCTGCCTCTTGTCTTTTAATATAACATAATAATAGGATGATGGACCCCTCATTCTCCACCCAATCCCAATATGGACGTCTGTGACAAGACCGTGACATCTCTCATCAGAAGAGACTTCCAAAATAGCGTGAACCAATCAATACATCCTTTTTTGGACGGGTCAATTTCAGCGGTTTTGTGTGCATTTCTATCCTGGGCACAGTGGAGTCTAGACCTCTGAAGACGTCACCGTTTCCTGTTTTATTTTGTTACTCAGCAGTTTTCAGGAGCCGAGCAATCGGGCCGCTCCAAACGGCCACGCTCTCAAAACAGGCACCGCACTTGTTCCTATTAAATCCTTGAATTGTTCCTTCTGCCTCCTCATCTGTGTCCCAGTTTGAGTCCTACGCCTGCAACCGCCACTCTACATCCGTCAACCTCCTGCAAACATTGTGACGCAGGATGGATCAGCGTGCTGTCCTTTGTGGAGACGCGTTGTCTTCAAACCCACTGTTACAGAAACGGGTGAACTCACTACATTTCCCTTGAATACAACCAACATTAACAAAGTCGCGACAACCTTCTTTTATTCTTTCACCTGAGCCACTCAAGGCTGCAGTCTTGCCTTGCTACCAGCACTAAATATCATAAAGCAAGATGAAGAACTGCAACCGCTCGAACGTAACCTTGTGCTTTTCCTGAAAATAATGCCCACACTATAGCCTTCGCCATAATAAATAATGTGACAGTAAAATGACAAATTGTCAGTAATGCAGCAA
This sequence comes from Clinocottus analis, assembly GCF_023055335.1. NCBI lineage: Eukaryota > Metazoa > Chordata > Actinopteri > Perciformes > Cottidae > Clinocottus > Clinocottus analis. The sequence goes on from NW_027175920.1 coordinate 2,829,894, forward strand.
AAGATCAGAGGTGGTGATGTCCGTCCAATGAAACCATCTGAGCCTTTAACATTACATATTTCCATAATGTACTTTAAGTTGTCAATTATGAACAACAACATCTCTTATGTTCTCTGCTGGACCTCCACTGTAAATATCTCAATGTGATTTCCACATTGTTTACTAACACATTGGAAATGGTATGACGTAACCATTTGTTTTCAGAGTTGCATTATTTTACTGTAGCTTCTTCCTTCAAATCCATCACGTGGATGCCAAAACTGTCCTCAGAGGCCAACAAATCTGACAATGATCAGGGAAATAAGACTCCACCTCTTCCAACACCAACAGTGAAACTAGTCGATTGAAATTGCATCCGGTCTCGTCTGAACTCCAGCACACCTGTGGTTGCCCCGTCACGCTATGATGCTGCACCAGGTTATGACAAGCAGATGTTAAACTCAACACCAAAGAGCCCGCCTTGTCCCAGACAGCTTATTTTTACCCGGGGATGTCAAGAGAGCTGAATGGTCGGTTCAAACGCCGACTCCTTCACTTCTATTTCTGTAACGACATCACAAGGAAACGCGGCACAGATGTAACTCTCTCCTGCTGCTCTGAGCGACAGAATAAGGCTACTACTGGAACAGGCAACAACAACCACGACCAAACACAGAGGCTGCGCCTGAGGCGTGTGTGTGTGTGTGCGTGTGTGTGCGTGTGTGTGTGTGTGTGCGTGCATGTGTGTGTGTGTGTGTGTGTTTGCGTGTGTTGGCAGGTTGGTGGGAGAGGAGACCATCTGTCCTGGCCTATTACGTCCATCACAGGAGGGCCTTTACACACACATGCGAGCACACACACACACACACACACACACACACACACACACAGATGTTGTCAGAGGATGGTGCGCTAATTGTGGACTTTGTTTTCACGTGCTGCATTTTGTTTAATGGCGGTTTTGAGGGAATATTGCATTTTGACATTACCAGCGGGGGGTAAGCGGGAACATGGCAGAGGGACAAAGAGAAGGGCAGTGGGGTGGCGCACAGAGATGACACGGCAGATGGTTTATTGCAGATTATCACCGTGGGAGGAAGTACCAGGAAGCCAATTAGGTGTGTGTGTGTGTGTGGGGAGAGGGGCGACAGTTACACGGGAAAGATCAATCGAAATTCTTCATACTTGAGACTTTGAGTGTAAATCTGACCAAAGCTATTTTATTACGTACATTTTTCAGACGTATAGAAAAAAGTCTTATCTGAATGAGTTTGTGTGTACATGTGTTCATCTCTATGTAAAGATACATGCTTGTGTGTACTGCTTATGGGTGAGACCTCTGGGACGCTTTAATGAAAGATAACATGACAGGAAAGAGCGTGTGTGAGAGAGAGAGAGAGAGAGAGAAGATGGCGAGAAGAATAACAGTTAAAAGACTAAAAGACAATTTAAGATGAGTCACTGGCAAAGCAAACAGAAAGGAAGAAAAGATGCCACCGAGACGTACATTAAAGAGCTGACACTGTCAAAAAGAATAATAAACTGTACTTGAACTCTCTTTTCATCCTGCTGTTTCTCTGCATCTCACTTTTCTGCGTCTGTTTCGGTAAAAGACTTGACTTGCTGCTCAGCCTGCAGGTAAACAGTGTTGTCGTCATTCGTCTGATGACGGCGTTATAAGCACGTCTATCACTTTGACTACAGCCCCGTGAACAGGCTTTATACCTTGGACAACTCTCTCTTCCTCAGGGCTATGGTTCATAATTTGATCAAAAGTTCATTTAAAAATATATAGATGCACATGCAACGTTAGAAAGAGCCACAAGCTAACGGCGAGATGCACACACCTGAGCGGAGGCACCTTTGTTTTTTAGAAGGATGAAGTCTTCCCCGGTGCCTCTGACTCACCAGGCGTTAAGTGCACAAGCCAGAGGCTCTTAAACACACATAACACACTCTGACTGGGGGAAGAAAAACTGCATTGAACTCGGTTGTGAAGCGAGCCAATTTGTGTCAACGTGGAGAAAACGGAACTTGTCAGTGAATGTGTGAAGGGCAGCCGAGGAGAGAGAGAGAAGCAGTTAGAGGGGGTTTATGCTAAAATATGCCTCAGTGCTGCTCGTGTCCTGAAGGAGGCGAACCTGCGAGTGAAAACCATGTGTGACCCCCTGGAGAAGGACCCCGCCTGACACGGGGATGATTGACTGCTCGGCAGCCGGGGGATATGAAAATGTATTTCACTTTTCCACGGTGCAAGGTTCAAATCTAACTTGGACCAAATTGGAAAATTAGCTCTGGAAGAATGTGGGGGGGCGAAAAGGGACACAGAACATTGCATATAATCAAATAATCATATACAGGTGAGAATGAATGGACATTTGCACAATGCAGTTGTGCACAGGTATGACCTTTTAGGGCGATATGGCAACCTTCACCCTCACATTTGCCTGTGAATACTTACATTATACATTATTACAACCACTATTAGGGGAATTATACTGCTGTCAATCATTAAAGAAAGACTACACACAGTGCCAGCAGCCCTGTGAGGCTGTACTTTGGCTCAGCATTTCAGCTAAATGCTAACTTTGACAATGGCCATTTTAACAGGTATGCTGTTTACCAACTCCATAGTTTAGCAGTTGCACATTAGCACTAACTACAAAGGTGGATAGTTTGATTTTGCAGGTATTTGGTCAGCTATTACAAGTCATCCTGAGGTGGAACATGAATTTCTGCACCGAATTTCACGGCAATACAACTCACAGTTGCCATGACATGTCCCACAAAAAAATGGCACGAACGTGTCCGCACTCCAGCTCTTGCGTCCTCTTCTCTCTTGTGTTTGCAGCTCTGTCGCTCTCTGTTTGTGTGGAAGTGGGCGGGGCTTCTCCGTTCACGCGCCGAGCTCCTGGCTCCCTGATTGCTTTCACCTGCTCCCGGCCACACACCTGCAACAAATTAACTCATCAGAAGCGCAGCAGTGTAACCTCCAGCTATACGCACATCCAGTGTCTGCCAGAGCATCGCTTCAGCTACACTTTGAAAACTCTTCATTGTGTTGTACAATTCAATTTATTGAAATATTGTAGTTTTTAAAATTCTAATTTTAGGAGAACTTTCCTGACCAAAAAACGCCAACACGTGCATAGAACCAAAGTAAAAAATGTTTTGCAATTGTAACACTCAACATCATAGCACTACTTTGAGAGGGCACTTGCACTGATAGGGTGCGTATCTTTGCAAATGAAATGAAGTCTGATTTAATATTTAGCATGTAAACTATTTATTAAAAAAAAATTGTGTTCACGAAACAAAATATCCCGATACTCTACTTTTGCTATTTCTTAAATCTCTGACTGACTTTCTATCAGAACTGAAATGTTACAAAGATAATCTCGAGAATCTGAGCCCTACTGAGGATTTAAAGACGTCTCAGGTGGAGTGGCATGTCTGTCCGTTGAGTCCTGTTAAGCACAAGAGACGAGTGAATTTTAAATCCTTAATTACAAACCAATCTGCCGTCTCTTTCCCATGAATCAGATGCCCCTTATCTCTGTTCTCTTTACGCCTACTCACCAAAACTTTCCTCCGCTCTAGTTCACCTAAGGAAAGCAAAGTAATGAATGTTGCTCTTTTTTGTATTGAAAGCTTTGATTGAGGTTTGTAATTAAGTTTTGAATGTCTGTTCATGAAGTCATTACTCTAAAAAAAAAGGGAAAAAATATGATTTTGGGTTCTCGTGGTTATAATAGCTTTACTCTTTTATAATTGCAGAAAGCTCACAGGTGAGCCAAGCCACGTGTGTGTATTTATGTATGTATAAATAAATGTATATGTATATATGGAAACTTGTATGGCTGTTTTATTCATTTCATAAAAATTAAAAATCGTAAAACTCCGAGCAACGTTGCCATCCAAAGAGCCACTTTAAAAATGTTTTGAAAAAGACATCAGTGACAAATTTTTTTATCAAAGTTACGCAAGAACCCATCAATACCTTTTGTCCCCGCTGAATCAAACGTGATTGATTGAGACCGTAGCAGAGCGCTGCTCTCCAACATCTCTACAAAGCCTAATTAAGATACTCGGCTGATTACAGACCTGTCTTATTAGGCCGTTCATTATATCCGCGCAGGGTGAGCGCTTTCACACCGGCTCCAGACCATCTCTGCTATCGCTGAAGGACGCCGGATGGAACACGATTAATATAAGATGAAGATTAATGGAGCACATTTGATCCCACTTGAAAACATCATTAACGAGTAAGCCTCCGGATCATCCAAAAGCAACATGGCCGCCGCTTGAGCACTTCTGAATTTGTTAGTTTTTTTTCTTCCTTTCTTCCGTTGTCCCCACCTCCCGTGTCTCCCAGGATTGAAAGACAAAGCTGCCAGGCTTCCCTTCTCGTCCCCGTCCTCCTCCTCGTCTCGCCTGATCTGTCAGCGAGTGTCTCCCAGCCATCACTCCGTCTGACAGACGGACTATCTCTGAGTCGTCAGTCACTCCGCTGCCTCTCCGCAGCCGTCATCTCCAGCCGGCAGGGACACCCCCTGCAACACAGCCGTCACACTGCGAATGAAGAGAGGCCCCATGTCTCCTGAAATAGGGGGAGCGTGAATGGAATATTTCTACTGATTAAGAAGCCCCTCTTCCTCACATGGTCATTAGCATTGCTATCAGTGGTTGTAAAGTGAATTTTAATAGTCAGGATGATGTTTGACCTTGAAGCTGGAGAGTATATTCCTGCTTTAATTTGATGTAACACACTGTGCCACTTGAACTTTAATGGCAAGACTCCCATCTGAAACAAGAGATTTTACGGTAAAATACATAGTGTTTGTTTGGCAAAAGTACAAACTTGAGGGCAATATTTACCAGGTTAAAGAGAAATAGAGCATATGATGAATAAATACATAAAAGAGAGAAACTAACAATCCATAAAAGGATAAAAAAAACTTAGTGCGAGCATCTGTTTGACATAGACGAGCAGACAATGACTTGAAGAATTGCGCTTTGTGGAAAAAATGTATTTCCCCTCAGCAATAACACTTTCTGACAGAATTAGAAATGAAAGATTGGGGCAAAAGTGTCAGAGAAGGTCGTGCTCTGTGTTTCTGAACAAGGTTGCCTTCAAGTTGTCGGACGTTGCTCTTTTGTGTCACTTTTTTTACTCTTCTACAGGCGAGCAAAAAGGAAGATGAGTATAATATTTGAAAGCAACCATCCGATGGTAAAAAAAACAAACACCTAAAAGCACGGCGCTGCAGCTTGGACATAAATTGAGAAGAATAGTAGAATATGGAAGAAGACCATCAGGACACTGGACAATATTGCATTGTCCTTAACCAGCAACCGAAAGATACACAACTCCCAAAAGGGCAGATGAACTTGATGAACAAGACCAGATGAGCTCTCTCGCAGCTTCCATCACAGAAACCGTGTTTCCATCGAATCTGGCTTTCCTTCCCTGTTTTGTGATGACACTCAAGTCCGTGCCTTGCAGGGGATTATTGGCTGCTGGAGTTTGCCAAATAGCATTTTTGGTTATGCCAGTGGTCTGTCCCTCGGAGGCGACTTCCATTTAGACCGAGGCAGTCAGATGGAGATGTGGAGTTATAAATGTGTTTTCCCCCAAAGCATGACAGATAGCTTCGACAGAGGTGTGCACGTGTTTGTGTATTAGGATGTGTAAATGTGTATGTGTGTGTCAATAAACAGAGAGCCATTGTTGATATATTTCTACACCCACCTGAGCTCTTACTGCAACTGTATTTGTGTGTTCTTTAATACACATTACAATACAACTGTCAAATGAAATTGGGAGATGGAGTGCACACAAAATGATAATCATAATGTAGTGCAACCTTTAGCTCTCTTTATGTGGTTTTACAGATAAACCCAATGCACTCGCTTCATACTGCAAAGAGTTTGCAAGTGACATACCAAACAGTAGCAGCATAGTGAATCTGAATCCACGTTGCTGACATTCTTTCGCTCTTTCTGTGTTTTTTGTTGTTTATTTTGTCTCATTTTCCCCTGAATGTTTCTTCTCCCCTCACTTCTCTTAAAACTATATCTCTCCCCTCTGTACCTTTTTTTCTTCTTCAAATAAACAACAGAGACAACACAGTGTTGGTCACTGCTCCAGTTTGTCCAATAAAATCAGCTGAACGAGCGAATAAAAATAGCCTCAAACACAGAGGACAATTGTTTGGTGCGACGCATTGTTTGAAGTGCCGTCGAGTGCTGTTCCCAGTCCAAACATTCAACACCGCTGCTCACACAAATGCCCACAGTGACCTTGTGCTGTCTGTGTATTCACAAATGACATGGTGTGTGTGTGTGTGTGTGTGTGTGTGTGTGTGTGTGTGTGTGTGTGTGTGTGTGTGTGTGTGTGTGTGTGACTGAGCTCTCACATATTCTGTGTATTACTGAGGATGGGGGTGTAGTAGATTGGCTTGGATGATAAGAGAACTGTCGATCTAATTAAGTTATGCATATATATATATTCAACCTATCATCCATCCACTTTGCTATGTAGTACATCATATTCAATATTGCTGGCTCCACTAAAAAATCTCATTAAGGCATATACTGTATATGAAACATAAATATTCACAGACTTTGAGACGTAGGGACAATATAACGGATTCCTGTTCTATGCTGACAGCACAATTACAGTTGTGATTGTGTGTTGTGGCCCTTTAGTATTCAGCCTATTTATTATGCTATTTATGGCCGTGTAAAAGTCAGTAATACAATGTCACACCCGCTGGAGAACACCAACATAGAGAGCCAAAGCAATGATGGCCAGGCTGCTCTCCATCCAAGGAAATGAAGTTCCCGGGGTTTAGTTTCCATTCTCTGAAATAGATCAATTGGCATCCATTGCAAGCGATTCAATTCAATCCCATTTATTTTGCACAGCCCAAAATTACAAATACAAATTTGCCTCGGAGGGCTTCATAATCTGTCACTGCAACACTAATATAAATTGTAACCTGTGTAAATGTAACAAAGTTAAACTACACTTACTTTGTGAGCAGAGAAAATGAAAATGTGTGGCATCGTAACTTGCTTTTGTAAACTTCATCTCTTTTTGAAAGTCATTATTATAATTTTAAGATGGTTTCTGCTGTCTAAAAACGTCCACTTCTGTGACGCACAGTCTGTACCAACGCAACTCGCCCATGACCTCTTTAGCCGTAGTGTTCAGCACGCTGAGGTTAAGTGCAGAGGAATTCAATTAAATAAAAAAAAATGTCCTCCAAGCAAAGACCCAAAGCTCATAATGTCTCAATGAAGCCTAAGAAAACAAAGTGTGTGATTTAGGTCCCTAAGCGTGCTCACTCAGGTGCAATAATGCTAACCATAACCCATCATTATGGCTATTTTATATATATATTTATGCACACAGACTTGTGTGTTGGGTGTGTCCATAACGACAACCATTACTTATCAGCATCTGTCTCCTTGCTGTATCCCTCCACAGATCCCAGACCAGCAGCCATGTGCTGACATTGAGGACAGCTGTTTCACGCGTTCCAGTGTAATTAAGACCGGCGAACGGGTGGCACGGTGTTTCCTGGTGGAAGAATGAATGAGGAGCGTCCTCACGGGGCCAACACACTACACTTTATTCACCTCACACTTCTCCCCCCGCTGCATCCTCCCATCCCAGATGCTCAAAGCAGCCAGACAGTCTGAAGTTAATTTTTTATGTCGTTTTCACATTCCCTCCATTTTCTCTTGTCCTTCTGTGTCCTATTTCTCCGTCAGGTTTCCTTCTTCTCACGTCCGTAACTCTCTCCCCGTCTTGTCCTTGCTATTTATTACTTATTGACCATCTCTGTGTCGCTCTCCGTTTCTCTCGGCCTCTTTCTCTCTGTCTCAACAAGCTATCTATGAAGACAAATGTCACCCCAAGGATACATGATCCCTATTTTCCAGCCAAAGTCAATCTGCCACCATGTAACAAGGATATATCCCCACTTAAAAGGACAGAGAGGTGGAGAGAGAGAGAACGGGGAAGAGGACAGAGAGAGAGAGATGGTCTGTATCTCAACAAAACTAAATATTAATATTTTCCACACAAGCATTACTTAATCAGATTTGAGCAGCTCTTCCTTTCCATTCATCCCCTCTCTCGGGGGAAAGGATAAATGTGGTTTATTATTACAACCTATTTTCTTAGTTTTGGACATCACTTGCATCCGTGATGATAACACAAGTAATTTATGAGATCTGAAAACACGGCGACATTTCCAATAGAAAGTAGCAGAATGCAACAAAGACAGACAACATGTATATCTAAACAAAGTGTCTGCAGACACAGACACACACATTAAAGCATAGTTGCATTATTATGCAACTTGCCAGATTCTTAAATTGGCAACATTTTCCTTATAATTTTGGTATTCATAATTAGGGCAGCGTTCCAAATGTGTCTAGCATTTCCACAAGTTGAAAAAAGATCATTTCTAGGAGACAGAACTGTCAAGTACGATGCAACGTCGGTCCAAAATATAATAGATGTTTATTCAGATGTCCGCAGTTACTGCAACTAAGTGAAAACGATGTTATTAATATTATTGATGATGATGATATTTATGATTATGTCCAAAACTACACAATTAAGAGCCGAGTTGTATCTGTCCAGTAAGTGTTTGTCCTCTTGTTTGGTGTATTTAGTCACGTAATTCAACTTACATTATGACAAAAGGTAAGTGCATGGTGCTTGCTTCAATAAACAAAATAAATGTCAACGTGTCTGGAGGAATGAGAAGCATACAGAGTGTCTCTCTCCCTTACTCTCTCTCTCTCTTTCTGTGTGTGTGTGTGTGTTTTTGTGTGACACGAGGTAATTGTTGTGAAAGTAATTCTGAGGGATTGTATTGATTGGTCCTGATGGAGGCTGAGTTATCAAGCAGAAGGACACTTGTCTATCTGTCTGTCTTGGGCTCTTTCACTCTCTGTTTCTCTCTCACACACACACGCACACACACACACACACACACACACACACACACACACATTTAGAGATGTGTCTCGAGTTGCCACATCGGTGGATAGCAATAGAAAGTAATCACATAGTTAAGTGATTAGACGCCATTTTCCGTCAGAGAACCATCCCTCGTCCTTGTGAAGTCCGCCGCGTTTTTAACGACTGAAAAGGGAATTCAGTTGCAGCTCACTACATCACTGCCCTGCAGGAAAGACTTCTTTTCTTTATTCCCTGGATGAGATCCACTGCAAGTAGTCTTTCATGTTATGTCGGCTCGGTATTTAAAGGAATATCTTTCAGACAATTTCCGCTCCATCCTTTTGTCATCCTCACCTGCCATCCACTGAAAAAAAAGGGGATGAAGGAACATGATGTTATAGTTCAACACGAGAAGCTGTGACCTTCTGTCGTGTCAGCGTGCGGTGTCAGCACAACCTCAGCAGCTGAGTGTGACGTCTGACCATGTGGTCCAACAACTGCTGTTGGGTCTGATGTTTGCACGTGTTGGTCCGGACCCAACAGCGACTCTTCTCACTCCTGTCAAATGGCGCTTTCATTTGGTCTTTTAATGGATCTTCCTTTTGTTTTTTGAGGGCCTAATTGGTTTGCCGCGGCGTATCCAGCAGGCCTTTCCTCCTGCCAGCTCGAGCGGGGGGTCCTTAGGACCCTCTCAGGTGTCTGCGCTGATTGCCTGCCTCCCTGTTTGCTCTCAATCTGTCAGTGTTGCGGCCATGCTGGCAAGACAGGAAGCGGAATCACAAGAGAACACCGAGTGTGTGTGTGTGTGTCTGTGTGTGTGTGCGTCTGCATGGCACACCATCCTTCAGGCGGCACCACGACAGCACCCATCTGCCGGCGGAAAAAGAGAGAAGGCACTGGGAACCAACTTTCGGCACCGACACGGCTCACCTGCCCTCTACACCTCCCTCGAGGAAGCCGTTTCCTCTCTCGGCCGTCCTCCATGTGATGTGCCAACCCCCGCTCTCCTCCCAACTCCTCAGGTGCCGGCAGTTGGTCAGCGGAGGCGAGGCGCCCATCTCTCGGGCGTCCACGCTCTGTTACTTCACCTCGTGGTTTCGTTGCCTAAACCAAACTTTCGGTGGAGACGGAAGCTTATTTTGGAAAGACAGCGCGCATGCAACGAGTGGAAACTGACACACACACATCGTATCCTATTATCTTTAAACCTGCTCTTTCTACGGCCCCACCCGATGGGCCCCAGTGCAACCATACTGCCTGCATTATTTATCAATATTTACGCCCCTGCTCCTCTGCGTTCATCCAGTCATCACTCCCCTTTACTTACCTTATCCACCCTCGGCTGTCCATCCTCACCCTCCAATCTCATTTCCATCTTCCTCCTTCCTCCTTAGAGAGCGGTGACTTATCTGGCTCTCTCCATTAGCCTCTCCTCCTCTGGCTTGCGAGCAGACGAGCCTGTCTGCTCCCTGTTTCAAATAAGAAATACGTAAATCGCCCTCTGAAAATGAAATCTAGTTTCGACTCGTAAAATGTTCCGAGTTGTATTTTATCTTTGCGTTAAAGCCCTTCTTCTATCCATCAGTTACTCCCTTTATCCCTCCCACTTCCTCTCTGAAACAGGTGGGTGGATTAACACAGTTTTCCTATTGATTTATCCCACTGAAGAGGCGGAGTGAAGTGGGTGTTTCGCGAAGCCCATTGGTGTTATATTATGCCTGCAGAATAAAACTGTCTGCACAGCATCCTCTGCTCGCTTGACCCCTGGAGTGCAAAGCCAGTTGCAGCTAAAGTCTATAAAATTGGGATGTGTAGGTGAGTGTTTGGCGGCTCGTCTGGCTCCAGACCGGCTAACCGGGAGGTGATTATCATCCCGACACAGTTAGCGCGTGACTGACAAGAGTTTTTTCTATCAGGTATATAGCAAAGAGTTGTTCACACAACGACACACACAAACAGCAAACACAAATCGGTGCTTGTGCGCGAATACTCGCAGAGCTGATTCATAGTTAAAACACACACACACATACTATAAAGAAAACAAAAATACAAACACACACATTTGCAAGGGCATACACACGCACACAAACACACACCATTCTGCTTACTATGACCTGTTCGGTGTCTGCTCAGCCGTGCGGGAAAAGTCAATGTTTTTCCATGAGCTTAGTTTATTTAGAGAGTGCAGGTTCAACCTTTACACGTGATAGTCAAACCCCGATGCTTTTAGAAGGACTGCTCATCCAGGAACACAGCGGGGGACTTTTCACTGACTTTCCCTTTTTCTTCTGCTGTGATGCTGCCAAACACTGTCAGCTCTGGGTTTGGGAGAGTGAGGCCCCTGTCCAGTAATTAGCAGGACGCTATAAGTGCAGACTGCCGGGAAAGGCCAAGCCCACATGACGCCGCAACATTCAGAGAAATTTGACTCCAAAGTGCAGCGTTCATGCAGTTTGGAAATTAAATGTTGCAGAGAGCTCTTTGCATTTCTTTAAAGTAAAGAAAATACTGGACTTATTTACCGGAGTGGTCTGGAAAATGGCTCCAAATGAATGCTAGTGTTGCTAACTTCTGTTTGTGTTACGTTTGTCGTGTCGACTAAAAACTGATTCAAACGTGAAAACTGTGTCAGCTACAGCTCGTTCACGCTGCCAAAAAACGCAGTTGTTCAAAGTGTACAGTGGAGTCTCCCGGTTGATTTGCAGGTGCATGGCCCAGAAGCAGAATATGTTTGTCTATAGATGGTTTTCACAAGTGTATTCTAGTAGTTTCTTGCCCGAAAGTAACCCACAATTTGAACAATTTGTATTAACATTTTGAACCGTTCTTAATGACACGATTTGACTGTATTTAGAGCGTGAAATTGTAACTTCTTCTTACTTTATACACACACACAGACGCACACACACCTAAACACACAGGCCCATCCACAGGGGATGAGCGGGCTGTCATCTTTGACACCACCTATAAATAAACAGCCATATGTGTCTGTGACATAGAGGGTGCATACTGTATGTATGAGGGTAATGTGTCCTTCTAATGAAGGTTGACATGTAACAGATGTGTGAGAGCCTGGGCCACACACACAAACACACACACACACACACACTGAAGGAACCAACACTCAACAACTGCAGCAAAAAGCCTCAACGTGACGACGACGTCTGGTAAATAACAGTCATTTGTGTCGTGGAGGACTTGATGTATTCAAATCAATTCATCTGTGATGTACACTCAGAGAAAGTAAATCATGGGCCTTCCCCAGTGAGATGTGTAGTTATGCCATTATCTCTGAATTGAAAGCACACACTGAAATGATACAGGGGGGCTTAAAGGACGTCGAGCACTATAAGGGCAGAGCGACTTCGTAAAAAGATTCAGCTATTAAGAATTCTGTAATCATCATTAGTGTCATTATGTCCCTTCCTTTCCTTGCCACCCTTTCCTGCTCATCCTCCCTCTCCCATTGGCAAAGTGTAATCATCTGAGTTATCAATCATGGCGTGTTGCCCAAGGCACAGGACTGTAATACCTGCGCTGACGGAAATGATTCATGTCCACAGCTTGCTCATTATATCAACACAGACACAGCGCATTGGCTCACACATTCATTCCCTCGCTCAAAGTTTGGATTTTGATTTAGTACACAAGCTATTTTTCCTTATTTATCTCAAGCCGAGAGTCTATCGGGGGGGATAAGACGCTGTCGTGATTAAGTCGGTGTGGTTTGATAATGCACATTCATTCTGAATATTATATCTGTCTGAGGTTCAGCATGTTCTTAATTTCAAAGATTGTGCACTAACTCGTCTTTTAAATATTAATGCGCATGTTTTCACAAATTTTAGTTCAACAGAATCACATTCACAACACCAACCCTCAAAGTTTACAGATGAGTGAATCATTTCCTGAGGTATACATAAAGTGAAACCACGACATCACTGTACACACAACTTTTTTTCTCTCACAACTGATCAAACAAATTCAGAACTTCGAAAGAACTTTTCCGAGGGTTTCTGTGGGAGTGAATCTTTAAGGACAAAAAGCTGTTTTTTAAAGACGCTGAACAAAACCACGGAGCTCATCCGAGGCAGGTGCAAATCTCTGAAAACAGCCCATTATTAATGGCAAAGCGAGGCCTTATTCCTGTGCGCAGTCTTCAGCATATGTTGGGTGTCGAATATTCAGTATTATGCAAGAGTTTGGCGCCCTTAGGTGTCGCAGAAGCCATATGCAGAACACTGGTGGGCCCGCTGTTGTCGACGCAGCGGCAGCTTGTGAGCGTCGCCTCTTCGGCCGTGAGATCCAGTTCTGATGCGAGTGTTTGACGTCTGAGGGGTTTGTGTTGGATTCGTCACTCCGAGCAACTTCTTCCACAGTATTGGTGCCGCTTCCAGTGCAACATACCAGACAGGGAAGATGCTCACAGGGACTCCTGCATCCAAGTAAACGTACACGAGCATCATCTCCAAGAGGATGAAGAACGGATGCTTCACGAGTGTTTCACAATCACGTAAAAGAGTCAATAGTGATCCTGTAAACCGCTTGTGAGGGTCAAACTGTGCAGTCGTGCATCTCCGTCATCTCCACCAACGCAGGACAATTAAAAGCATCAGTCAAGACGTTTGTCTGTGCTTCGCTCGTCACCTACTGCCCTCTCTTCCCTCGGCCCTATCGCTTTGATCAGCGCCTCGTTCACATCGCCGTCACACTCTGACCTCCGGCGTGCGTCTGATGAGGTGTTTTTGTCCGATGGATGTTTGCTGGACGCCGGTACGGATGCAGGATGTCTGTGTAATGAGGTGTTGTCGCCGGCTTATTTCCTCCTCACCTTTAGTTATTAGTTCACACTCTGAGCTCAACTGTGTGAGTAAATGTGTGCACACGTGATGCATCCATACTTACCGTTAAACATCCTACCAGTTGTTTTAGCAAATTATCTTTTTGGAAAACTCCAGTGAATTCAGACAATGATATTTATACTTGAAGTGCAGCTGCTGAACATCAACATTTTAAATGTAACAGGCAATGTATTCACACAATCCTCTTTTTAAAGCCCACTTCTTATGTTTTACCACATCAATCTCAAACTTGTTTCCAGCAGCTGTTTTTTTTTTTGGAAACAAACTGATAAGTGGCCTTCACTACCTGCACAAAGTGAGCTGGTGGAAAACAAACAAAGCTGAAAGGCCAGTGAACATTGGACTCACTTCTCCCAGGTGGCTTCGAAAAAGCAACTCCAAATGAAGGCTTATGGACAAGCGTTTGAAAACACAACATCATATTCCAGCCTTGACGTGATCGCGGCTGCGAATACGTAAGATTGTTTTGATATTTTTCCGGGCCCCTCGTGGGCCGAAAACGCAATAATGCTGCTTATAAAATGTAATGTCAGAACCCCATCATGAATAAAACAAGCAAGATTTTCACAAGTAGCGATTGCTCTTCATTGGATTGACACACAACCGCAGAACAAATACTAATAACTCCATGTGAAGGTTGACTGACCTGAAGGTAAATACCAATCGCACAGAATATTGAATTGTTGTGTTTAAAATATGCTGTCAGTACAGGGTCGAGTAAGCTGCAGGTTGGAGGCTGTGTATCAGGACAAGCTTGGTCCTGATGGGAAGGCGGGTGGGGGGGATTAGGGTGGTTCTCAAACTGTGAACTGTGAGGCGCGACCCTCTAGTGGGGCGCGGACGTATTACAGGTGGGGCGGGGAGAGGGGGGGAGATCCTATGGAAGCCCATTTCGGCCACAAAAAAAAAAAAAAAAAAATTAGGACCCCCCAAAAATGCATTTTTTTTCCCTTTTTTCTCGCTTAAAAAAAAAATATTAAAAAAATCGTTGCCTTTTTTTTTTTCGTTGATTTTTTTTTTTTTTTAATGGATTTTTTTTTTGTCTCCACGAGAAAAAAAAAGGCAACGAAAAAAAAATCGTCAAAATTATGAGCTCGTAAGAGCGCATGCCCTGCCTGCGCACTGAGGGGAGGCATACCCTCATGCAAATGTATGCAAACGGGAAGGTTTTGGCAATATATTTAAATTTTTCTTAGCATTTTTTTTTTGTCTTGAATTTTTTTTGTGGTGGGAATGGGCTTCCATACAGATGCAGATTCTTTAAAAAAAAAAATTTTTTTTTTATTTTTAGGAATCCTTTATTAATCCCACAATGGGGAATTATTCTCTGAATTTTACCATCCTTAGTAATTAAGGATCTTTGTGCTGCTGTGAAGCTCTGGGGCTTCAGTGTCTTGCTCAAGGACACTTCAACATGAAACTATGGGGCGAAAACAGGGACCCAACCGGTTTTCTTGGTCATCTATTGTGCCAAATATGAGTTATTTTTTGCACACATATAACTTTATTTGCATTGTTTTACCAAAGTTATTGCACATTTTATCAGTTTTTGTCTGATGGAGCGATCTGGTTTACTTGAAACGTTTTTCAATTGTCTTTAATCTATTAATTAAGAAAAGCACGGATGGAGGACTCTCAAAACGTTGGACCTTTTTGCTCCCATGTTGTTGGGGCGGTGGGGCTCGAACATTTTGCTTCCTGCAAAGTGGGGCGTGACAGAAAAAGTTTGAGAACCACTGATTTAGTGATGCTCTCAAAACTTCCCAGGAACCCCAGTTGTTTCTGCTGTTTTCCTCCAGAGCCCTCTTGTTTTCCTCTCATCTCTGTATGATCTTGAAGTGCCGTCTTGCAGCCTCAGGATAAGTGAAAGTGTTTTTTACCCCCCCTCTTATCCCGCTGTGGGAACTGTTGTTTACTCCAGTCACTGGCGAGGCGAGGGACAAGAATCGACATCGACAACGTCATCTGCCGAAAATTACAGGTTGCAAACAAAGTCGCCCAGGACCGCGTCACACTTCCTCTGAGCTTCTGCGTCTTCGCTCTTAGCGTCGGTTAAAAGTCGGACCGGGGATCGAACCGAAAAGCCTCCGCACACAGGCTTACATTCGCAGCACAACAGAGCCCCACTGAACTTGAATGCACTTTAAAATGTTGCTGTGTAATCTTGCTGAGATGCTTTAGAGTGTTTCAGACCAATCCAAAGTACAATGACGTTATATATTTTTAAAAAAAGAGAAGAGGAGTGCTAAGCGGACCACAAACACCTTAACCTGTAGAAGTGCAGGTCATGAAATGATCATGTAATCACATGGGTCACTGACAAATGACAGACTTTTACACAACTTCAAATACACGTGAGTGTGTGTAGAGTGTGTGTGTCCTCGTACATGGGGTGGGCCGCCAGGTCAACGAGGCGATACTTCACACCTTTATTGATGCGGTTTTGTCCTTTTGGAACGAGCAGCCTCACTCTGAGACGGCTCGGAGTGATGTTTTATAGCTGCTCCGCTTTGTGCAGTCCTGCATGAAACAATATATATTCATGTATATAAATATATATATATAGTCAGCGCAGGGCTTTCCAGAAAGTGGGGAGAATCGTCCTTGGGCGTTTCATTGAATTAAACATTTGCCTATGTGGCTGTGTGTGTGTGAGTGAGTGTTTCTGTCATTGGTGGACGGTGGACGTGGTTTCTGATCTTGAAATGGACATTTATAGCTTCATGTGTCCATGTGTGAAAGGACAAAGAGGAGAGGCTGAGATTTACTTCACTGCTGCTGAGATTGATGTTTGAAAAGAAGAAGAAAAAACACATTTTACTTTGACTCAAATGACGCAAATGTTGAATTTGTTGTAAGTATCTGAACAGCTTGTTGATATGAATGTTGCAAAGAAATTCATTATTCTTAGACAAGGTTTAATCACATCAACTGTGCAATATGAATACATTTTAATATTAGTGTTATTCTGCTTTTTAAATTTTTTTTTTTTTACTGTTTTCACTAATGTTTTACTGTTTATTTATAATAAGTGTTTTTATTTGTATTTATTGTCTAAATGCCGCCGTAATCCGGCGATTTTTTACCACTTTGGGACTAATAAAGGAATATCTAAGATAATCTAACATTACTTTTTTTGTCCAGGGACATTATCAGATGAAAATATTTCTAATGCTTTGGTACAAAACTAGTGTCATTGCTTCATCTTAGAATATCTAAATTTACATAAAATACACAAGTGCATAACTGAGAGAAACTTGATTCTGGATTTCTTTCACCCCATTTATATTTGAAAGGCGTTATATATGTGTAGGCGTTTGTAAGTATTAAGAAAGCCGTCTTCTAACACTTCATGTCAATTTCAATAAGAGAATAGCCTTAACTACGCACTTAAAATATACTTAAAACCCTTAAAGTTGATGCGATATGTGATACGCTTTGGAAAAAGAGCCCGTTTGTTGCTTTTGGGTTGGACAGATCCACCTGTTGGGGACCAGCATCCTCCTGCAAACTCTACTCAGTTCCTGAATTAAAATTCAGAGTAAATCGCTCGGCCTAATTTTACAAAATTACCTCATTTTGCAAATGAAATCCGAGTGGAAAGCCAACCGCCGTTTGTGATTACGGGGCTAAAACAGAGCGAGAGAGCCACCAGAACGATGGTTTTTAAAAACTCCCCCATCTGCCTCCATCAGTGATGGGCTCCAGGTCAAAGGTCGCGTAGCAAGACAGGCGGCGCGACGCTCTTTCCGAAAGACCCTCCTTCTGCGTTCCCGGCTGTCTGACAATGGAATCTAATTAATGCGTCCCATAATCTGCGGACATAATCTGACCTGTAGCCTGTCAAAATCTGTGCCGTAATCCGTGCCACGATCTGCAAAAAAATGTTCCACTTGTTTGTCACAGATGTTGATATTTGGGGTGAATATTACATTTCTCTAATAACTGAGTCAGAGTACTCGCACATTTACGGAGATTTGGTCTTTTTTTTTGGAATCGGGCGTAACAATGTGAGTTTTTCCCTTCGACCCGTCTGATTGCAGCGGAGAGCAGCAATCGCTCAAAGCGCTGCAGTGACTCTCCTGATGAAATGTAAGATTACTCGGTGTGATAGCAAGAAAAAATAAATAACTGTAATTATCTTTGAAGAGAGAGAGAGAGGGGGTGAGGCGGGGATGGAGGAGGAGATGATGGATGTGGCAAACAGAACAGAAATAGGACAGTTGATTAACACTTGTGTCGCACGCGGAAACCGTTACTTGACATTTCTCTTTGTTTGATTAATGTGCCCAGTATATTTAATTTGTTACCTTTTTATGGAAAGATTTAGGACATTGCCATTAAAATGTTGCAGTGAGAGAAGATGGACGTGCTTTTGAGTCATTACAGGCCGCTTTTTTGTGTTTCTTAAAACACAAAAACGACACTAACCATGATGAGGCGATGTCGGAAATGTTAATATCCCACTGGGCAGGCCACAAAGTAACTTTATGATTAGATTACGATAAATAAATACCTTACAGTCAATAATCATATGAAGTTACTTGACAATAGACTGAAAAGATATCTGTGAATTTGCAAATTCTCTAATGAATCATGAAATTAATGACATTATTTGCCTCCTAAGCACATATAAGTTAGTAATTGTGTCCCTAGAAGTATAGTAATATATCAAACCATGTTCTCACTGCACCATGACTTCATGATCATTACTTTTAAGTCAGCCTGCCGAATTTGAACGGATATTAGTTCATTAAAAGCACAAATAGGAGACAAAGTCCTCGTAGAGCGACTTCAGTCAGAGAGAATTCTGGTTTCCTTGTTTAAAAGTTGCTGACTGCAACATGCCAGCTGTTTTGAGAGTTGCGGGTGGGGGAGAGCGTGACGGCGGAGAGAAAGTTTGAGACGAAGACGGGTGTTTTATTCAGAAGTCAGGGGAGCCGGGCCTCCTCATCTGTCGACTGCTGCACCTGTTCACAGCGACCGAACAGGACTGACACTCCATCGGCCTGCATGGAGAGAACGCACCGTGTACCACCCGGTGTGTGTGTGTGTGTGTGTGTGTGTGTGTGTGTCCTCTGGTGCTGTGTTGGGTCACTTTTGGGCTCAGTCAGTTTGTGTTTGAGAGGGAGGAAGGAGGCAGGTTAATGTGAGGGCAGGAATTTATGGACTACCGTCCCACATCCAAGGGTGACCTTGGTGAGGAGAAGAGCTGTTATTAAACAGCCCTTAAGTCATTGTGCGTTTGATTTGTATGTGTTTTTGTGTGTCTGTCAAAAACTGCTGCAGGGAGAATAACTTTTT
Organism: Clinocottus analis; assembly: GCF_023055335.1. Taxonomy (NCBI): domain Eukaryota; kingdom Metazoa; phylum Chordata; class Actinopteri; order Perciformes; family Cottidae; genus Clinocottus; species Clinocottus analis. The sequence continues at coordinate 2,849,025 of NW_027175920.1, forward strand.
ACTAGACTGAAAGATGCAATTTTTGTTTATTTGCGGCCCCCAGTAAAAGAACCTGTAATGTTTGAATTTTCTAACAGCACAATGACACACACACACACACACATGCACGCACGCACACACACATCTAAAGCAAATGTCTGCTCCCCAGAGGATGAACTCTTTAAATGTTGAGCGGCCCATCTTTTAATCTGCTATGCAAATCATCATGACACACGCTGAGGTCAATCGCGTTCCCCTGGGCCGAAACCCTTTTGGAATTTAATTATCTCATGGCTTCTCACAGCTTGGAGTTATAGCGTCCCTCAAGGCAACCCCCGAGGGCCCCGGGTTTAGACTTTTGGGTGCGTTTCAGGACACGCTCGCTGCGATCCAGCTCTGCTCCTCCTTCACATTTCATACATTTCCAGTATCACAGCCACACCCGGGAGCCGCGCTACACGTCTACTGTTACCCAGCAGCCCAGCGGGCGTCTCCACGACTGCAGAGGTCTCCTCATGCCGCCCGAGCTGGTGGGAGCATTACAGCCCACTCCTCTCACCTCTCGGCAACAGCGCGAGTAGAAACATCCATTTTTGTCGCTGGTGTGTGTGATCAGGCTCAGAGTCGACTGCTTGGCAGCATTAGGTACGTTTTGGCCTGGAGAAAAGAAGACCTGCCAAATATATGAAAACCCAGCAGCTGGCGACAGACTGCCACGTCTCAGCTGTCTCTGGCTGCCGGGTGAAGATGTGTGCAAACACTCAACGTGCTAAAGAGGAAGTCTGAACTTTTCAGAGGATGTTTTTTTTTTTTTTTTTTTACATATTCTTGTTTTTTTTCCAGTCCCTCTGCTCCTCATTTACTCGCTCCTCAACTTGCCAGCCTGTGATCGCCTTGTGATCTCGCTCAGCTCCTGTTCCTGCAAAACATGTCCGCTGTCCCTGCAGTGCTGCTCTGTGGCAGCACATCCACACATTACAAATGTGTTTGACCCTCTGTTGCGCATGAGACAAACACCCTACTGTGTGTTCTCGTGGATTTTTTCCCAAACGCTAAAGCTTGAGCCTCAGTTTGCACTCGGCTCAAACACCGTCTCCGCTTTTTCTGTCATTTGTAAAAGGTGTAAGGTTCTAAATGTATTTTATTGATTGTGGTACTCAAATCCTTGACGCTTGATTGCATTTTTGGTTTCGGTAGTTTTTTTTATGGGAACAAAAATATGTCAAAAAGTTAAAAATACATAACTTTACTTGCTAAATTATTGATAAAATAACAAAACAGTGAATTCAGTTTTGCATACAAAGTAGAAAGTCTTATAAACCCGAAACCTAAAACCTGGGAAAAGAAAAAAAAAGTATATATATTAAGGTGAGGATGTTAGTAAATTATACCACGAAACTCATTGAATAGATATGTATGATAATAATGTCTTTATACTACCACAAAGGTCACACTTACATCTGCGACTACAAACATGACATGCCATTCGTACCAGATTAAGTTCATCAAAATGTTCCTGACCTTTTCCAATCCCTCATGTCTCCCTCTGGAAGGAAAAGTTTGACTCAATAAAACCTCCAAGGTCGGTCGACTCTCCACACGCTGCACCGACCTGACCTGTCATATCCTCTCGTACCACTGTACGTAAACAAACACACACACACACACACACACACAAAGTTGTGCACGCACATGATCTGGTTCATCCTAATCTCTCTCATTCTCCACACGCTCCACAGACAACACAACTGTGCGAGGACTACGTAGCATCGGCTGCAAGGTCAAATCCTCCGACTCTCTACTCTCTTGCTTCCTTTCCTCACTGGCCCTGTAAGGACACATCTACTCTCTTGCTCCCTTTTCCTCACTGGACATTTTCCCACGGCACACCTGACGATATCTCACGGCACAGTGGCTTTTTCAATGTCAAATTCATGCCAACGATTAATAAACCTCATGGTACGAACTCTTGAGAAGAAATAAGTTTACTTCTTGCAGCTGCTGCCAGAATTATTGCCAGAAACAATACTTTCACAAAGAAAAGTGTGACTGTGTTAACAATCAGGGTGGAAGATCAACACTTGCAGGCAAATGCCAGTAGTCCTTGGCTGATACTGGTACTACATATATTACCACCACACCAGTCTCCAAGTGGGATTCCCAGTCCAATAAAGTTGCTTTCAAGTTTTCATCCTCATAAATTATAACTAAAGACTGTGTTTGCTCAGAAATCAGCTGTCTTAGGATATTCAAACTGATCATGAGGTGATATTTGTCTTTCTGCAGGACATTTCATATTATACCAACAATATCATATTCATGTAAATACGTGGGTTTGAGGATAATCTGGAGGCTTCATTCACAGTCAGGCAGGTTTTCTAAATTGTTCCCGGGACGTCGTCTTTGTGTTCACGTCAGGTTGATTCAGCCAGTGGGCTCTTCATTAACCTCTTGCTCGCCGGTCTCCCTCGCAGCAAAGCGGAAGAAAAAAAAAAGAAGACGAACAGAATGAGGAGAGCGAGAGATGGACGAGTGACGTTCCCATTACGGCTCTGCTCATTTGAGCCCTGAAGGGTGAAAAGAGGAGAGAGAGAGAGAGAGAGAGAGAGAGAGAGAGAGAGAGAGAGAGAGAGAGAGAGAGAGAGAGAGAGAGAGAGAGAAGCTGTTATAGACCTCTATGCACTTTTGGACAGATGCGAGGAGTCTGAGCGCTATTAGAGTGGGTCTGCCTCGAGGAGAGGAAGGTTGGAAAGCAGGAGAGACATTATGGTTCACACACACTTCTCGTACAGTGAACTAAATGAACGGCCTTTTTCCTCGCATCTTTGACTTTTCATTTTTGCAATCAGAGACGAGACACGACAGGTGAAAGGCGACTCGAAGGGCGGCGACTCGAGCGATGCCGTCAAGCCTTCCGATTGGCTCGACGGGCGGCTCGTCAGGGGCCGCGCGCACCTCAGTGTTCGCTTTTCAGAGCCAAAAAATAAAAAAGAACTTTATGCTTTGTCAGCGGAGGAGACGGCGCGTTTAAAGCGAGAGTTTGTCGGAGGGTTAAACAGCTTCAAACGGTTTATTATTTTTAGAGGGAATTATGCAGGTATGTTTATCTCCGTTTATTGCAGGAAGATCTGTGGAAGGATTGACTTGCATGGCCTTGTCAAAGCATATCTTAAAAACCATGTTGATATAAAGAAGTGTTAAAAAGAGACCAGAAGATAATCAATCGGTAAAAGTTAGATAATGTGTGTTATCTCATGACAGACTTGTGGATGAACTGAATTATGTACGTATATTACGAAAAGTGATGCGACATAAGCTTGTCACTATTGATTATTTTTAGGATTCACAATGTAAACATATAAATGAATGAAGTCTAAATGATATTGTCCTTTTTTATTGACCACTTTTATACATTCAGTCACATTTCTGACCAGTTTTATAATACTTTAATACAATCTGCAAGGGACCAAAAACACACAGACACCCTCACCTTCCAGACCTGACCTCTCGCTATGTTCCTTCAAAGACAAAGTTATATTTGGCTTTGGAAAGGCTCACTCGACGGCGCACCAGCACAAAACATATAAGCTATAAATTTGCAATGGCCTCCCCCCCAAATTATTGAGAATTTCAAGAGGCTCCTTTTTTTTGCAAGTTCTTGCTTCATTCCATCCATTACTCACCGCCGGTCCGCCGGGTTAATGCAAGGCATCGGCTATTCTGTCTGTCTCTCTTCCCCGGGGCGTTGCGTATCTACAAACGATTCCCAGACTCTGAGAAAGAATTTCCTTGCTACGTTACAATTTTCTGATCGGCCACATATCGGACATCATATTGGACAAAGCAGGAAACCGGAGTTATGTCAAAAACAGAGCAATAAAAAAAAGTGATTTCCCCTAAAAGAAAACCTTCTTGGTCATCGTTAGAAACTCAAACACAGAGTACATGAGCTCATGGAGAACACACACATACATATATTTTGGTTTAGCATACTTTTATTGCGTGTACTTCTCTTCCTTCTCTCTCTTAACCTAAACCTCACCCCAATTACTACCCGTAACCTCACAATTAAGACGTCATGCCAAGCAATAAAAATCAAATGGGGACACCAATTCTGTCCGCAATTAGACATGCTGTCCCCAGTCAAGTGGTTAAAATTACCCCAGACACACACACACACACACACACAAGCAGAAACATCCAGGTATATCATGGGAAACATCCCACGGGAAGGTTTTAGTTTGACTTTCATTTTCCAGCGAATGCATAGTCTCATTTTTTTTTTTTTTTTTTGTTCCTGAGGTTGCAGGGCACAAGAGATGAGGAAGCCTGTAGAGCGTGAAGCCATTTAAGTGGGTTTGGAAGTCACACTGACAGTCTACAAACCTCCGAGATATTCATTTGTACCTCCCATACTCCCATCTGCGCTCACAGAAAACACACTCTTCCCCGTCGCCGTATGTGCGGAGGCACCATTTAACCGATTCTGTCATAATTATTGGACTTGAATTTAACTTCTTTTTCACTGATGGTTTAACATTTTGATCTGTGCCTGAGCCGTTTATGTTTTAAAACTTGGGTGATTAAACTTTTTTCATGCACATGACTTTTTTCAGGCATATAGATAGTAGTACTAATACCAGAATTTCAGTAGCAACCAAACTAAAGTACATTTTATGGTTTTGAGATGTTTTTCTGTGCAACCACTTTCTCATTTAAATCAGTATTAATGTATTTTGTATTTTAAGTAAAAGGTTTTTGGCCCACAAAGGGTTCGATCCCCGATCCCCGGCCGTCCTTCTGTGTTTGCACGTTCTCCTCCGTGGCAGCGTGGGTTCCCTCCGAGTTCCCCGTCTTCCTCCCACAGTCCAAAGACAGACAGCTCAGGTTAACTGGAGACCCTACAATGCCTGCAGGTGTGAACGGATGTCCGTCTCTACATGTGCTCGCTGATAAATTGTCCACCTGTCCAGAGTGAACCCCATGTCAGCTGGGATCGCCTCCAACGACCCTGAATAGAAAATCGTATGATGAACCACAGCATCACATGACTCAAGCCCGGGGTTTGAAAAGTGAAGCCTTGCATTCTTTCTCATGAGCATAAAAATAAGTCTGATTGCATAGACGTCTATGAGAAAATTACTTTTCACTCAATGTATGAATTCAGTTTACATTGTGTTGATCTTAATTGCTAGTTTCAAGTACTTTTCAATTTAGCATGACGTTCATTTAGTTGTATTGGACACATTTAAAGAAGAATAGACCAGTATGCTTTAGGGCGTGGCTACCTAGTGATTGACAGCTTGCAACTACGGAGTTGTCCGGTCTGGGAGTCGTCCTTGTTTTAGTCTTACAACGTTAACCTTCTCACGATGTGTTTTTAGCTCATAACAGTGAATTCTACCATTTGTCACCTATAAATGTCTCAGGACTGTACGGGCGTATCGATTGTAATTGATTGACATCTTCCTGAGTCCCTTGTTAGCTTTGTTGCACCTGTTAGGGCGGGATGAATTACACTTTTATCATCCTTATATGTAGATGAAGATGTTTCTGCCAGAATCAGAAAGAATAACTAAAAAAAAAAACACTTACTGCAACACATCCAGCAGACAGGGAACAACATTCGCTTTCGTGTCAAATAACTTACAGGGTTTTTTTAGCTCTGTCTCTGGTTTCCACCAACTAAACTCTCGCTTCAGTCTCCACTCAATTTCTTGCAAAGAAGTAAAGAAAGTTAAAGAAGATAAACAGGAAGAAGCCTCCTGAAACAGACCCAGACATGCTGGCAGTGCATAATGTGATTACGGTGAATTAAAGAGTATTAAATGCTGCGCTGCAATTACTCCCTTGCTGTGTGAGTGTTTGTAATAGATGAATACATCAGGCTTCATTTAAAGGCAGCGAGGCGAAGGGCTCTCTCATCAGGCACACAGCGAATACATGAATATATAAGCAAACAAACTGGAACAGCCAGGCTTTGTGATGATGTGAAGTGCCTGCTCGCTGGATGCTAATCGATAGCAGCGGTTTCCATCTTCGACCCGATGCTGTTTAACAAGACGAGAACAGGAGCCCGTTAGATATTTCAGATGAATCCTGCTGGCGCTTTACACGTCCGCCCGCCGCTGTGTCTGCTTTGATTTTAAAGCATCGTTCCCTCAGTTGTTCTCCTCTCTTTCTTGTTTCTATTCTCTCGTTGCCTCGTCTGACCCATTTCAAGGCCTCTCCTGTCTCCTCTTCTCTGTTTGCATCCTCCTTCTTTCTTCTTCTCTCTCTCTCTCTCTCTCTCTCTCTCTCTCTCTGCTGTCATGTCGTCTCTGTCTCTGTCCCCTCTTATCGCCGTGCTGTTGTATCAGGTTAGCGGTCGATGGCGTGAGGTGACAGCGGACAGGTAAAAGATGAATGGAGTCCCGTCTCGGCTGCGCCGGGCCGAGGCGGCGCCACGCGCATCACGGATCACTGCCGCCGCTAATTCAGGCATAAACAGATTCAAAAGCACACAAAGAAAGTAATGAAGCGTGGCTGATTGGACAGTGCAGACAGAGTCCCTGTACACACACACACACACACACACACACACACACTAGTGATACCAGAGTGCATGCTCACCTGTGAGAAATGACCAACAGTACATCTCCCTTTTTTTTCTTTCTTTCTTTTTTCTTTCCTTTTCTCCCCCCGTCTTCTTTTCCTTCATTCCTTTGCTTTCCTTTCTATCTCTTTGCTTTCTTGTCTCTGTTCATCTTCACTTCCCCTTTCCGCTTTCCTCTCCTTCTCCATCCTTTGCTTTCTTGTATCTCCTTTACTTGTTTCTGTTTACTCTTATTCTCTTTTCTCCTTTATTTTCCTCTCCTTTCCTTCCTTTTGCTCTCCTATTTTCTTCCTCTCTCTTCTTATATTCCCTTATTATGGTTTCTTTCCTATAATGTCTCCTCTTTTCTTCTCCTTCTACCCTAGTCTGTTACCTTCTTTCCTCATTCATCTCTTCCTCGACACCTTTCCTTTCTCCCCCCCTTGCCTCCTCTTCCTCATCTCTGCTTCCCCTGTTTTTCTTCCTCTCCCCTCCTCTCTTCTTTCTGTTTTCTCCTCTCCTTTCCTCCTCTATCCTCACTTCCTCTCTTCTCTTATTTTCTCTCCTTTCCTTTCCTCTCATCTCATTCCCTACCCTCTACTTTCCTCCCACCTCCTCATTTTTCTCCTCTCCTCCCATATCTTCCCCTCCCTTCATCTCTTACCTCATATTCCCTTATTATCTCTCCTTTCCTTTCCTTTCCTTTCATCTCCTTCCCAACCCTAATATCATCTCCTTTCCTCCCATCTCCTCTCCTTTCCTTTTCTCTCCTCCTTTCTCTCCTCTCCTTTCCTCCAACTCAGAGAGTCTGGTTTGATCTCCGTCTGATGGTGATCTCTCTCTCCCGGAGCGCCGACAGGTTCGGCTTCACATCCTCGGCTCGCCGGCCGCCGGCTCGGCGAGGCTGATCAGAAGGTGCGATGTTTCCTCGTCTGTAAATGAACGAGCTCGGTGGAAACGAAGCAAGCCAGCGAGAGCAGGTGGAGACACGCGAGCTAAAAGAAAGAGAGAAGGATTAAAGCCTAACCAGAAGGGACAAAGACACTAAATCACCTCGTGGATGTCTCTTCCAGTGACTCACATGTAATCACAGTTCACTACAAGATTCCTCACATCAGTAAATGTTATTTATGTTACAGTACAAATGGAATAAAGCACCTTAGGGACTGTCCACACTGTGCTGGCTGCAACTGAAAACATAGATTTTCTTCCACAGTAAGACTGAAATGAACGCCGTCAATGAAGGCCCTTGGATTTTTATTTGGATGCCATGCTGTGCTTCAGCGTCCACAGTTATTATGATTATTGAATTATCTCATGTTACAAATCACAGTCACCGTTCATGAGCCGCCAGTCAAATGACTGATTCTACTTGTTCTGTTCTCTGACAGAAGAAAAAGATAAACTATGGATTTGGTTGTGCAGTAAAACATGGGACAGGACAGAAGTTTAACGATTGTTTTCACATGTAAAAGGTTTTTTTTTTCTTCGTATTTCCCCGGCGTGGGTTGAAGTCGTCTCAAGTTGACCTGATTCAGTGAAGAGAGAGATGTTCCACGAGCATCACACGCCTGAAACTCACTCGGAAGAAATTGGTCTTGTCTCTGAAAGCAGAGATATCTTCTCTGCCTCACACACAAGCACACACACGCGCACACACACACACACACACACACACACACACACACACACACACACACACACACACACACACACACACACACAACCACACACGGGTAAAAAACTCTATCATTGTTGTCAGAGGTGGTTTGTGCTGCATCAGATAAGGTGGACCCATCTTATCGTCTCTCTTATAGCGCAGCTTGTCCACAAACATCTGCTTGGCTCTGATCTCACTCTCACACACACACACGCACGCACACTCTCACACACACACACACACACACGCACACACACAATATTGTGTAAGTGTATGACCTAGCTGTACTTATCAGCTCTCATGTAGTGATAGCTCTTTCCTCCTATCAGGAAAGGTAAAAAAAGAGACAAAATGTTTGAGAAAGTGGAAATCAGTCTCAAAATAGAAACATTCTTAATACAAAATACATTATTTTTGAGTTACATGTAAAGTCCCTTTATTACAGACACTGTACTTAGTACAACAAAAGTTCATTTCCTTAAAAAAAATACATTCATTCTGTCCTCTAGAGCCAAATTGCTCACAAATCGGACGTTTGTGATGACCTCACACCCACAACAACAGGAAGAAGAGTTTCTCACCGAGGTGGTGACAAAGAAACAAAATGGAAAAGTAAAATACTCGTCTGCAAATGTTTCGCATTATGCCGGCAAAGAGAATTTTCCGCCGTTACACTTTCAGTGAAAGTGTTGAACAGATTATCTGAGGCAGAGGACTGGGGAAGTATTGTCTCACAGCGTCTGGCGGCCTGTCTGAGGTGAACTGAGAGCCACTGGGAGATGTTTTATTTAGCTTCCTTTCAGCAGAAGGCTCTTAGCGAATGTGAGTTCCCTCTGGTTCACAGTGATGCTGCGCACGGGCTTTTATTGTGAAAGGTAAAGAAACGTGAAGAGTGGATCTGGTCTGCGGTGCTTTTGTCCAGGTGGAGACTACGTTGTGTTTTACAGTGAATGAATGGAGGACATGAGTCTGAATCCTGTGTGTTTCACCTACAACACAACAACACACTTGTCCTCTGCCATTTATTGACTGATAATAAAAACAACGTCTATCAAGAATACGGATGAGTGAGAGAAAGTGTGTGTGTGTGTGTGTGAGAGAGTGTGTGAGCTGACAGACGATATTCTGATGGAGGTCGCTGCGTCTCTGGACCCACTGGGTCGGAACCATCTTTTCCTAATAGTTGCTTCTTCCTCGCTGATTTCCTCAGGGGTGCAGACTGAAAATGGACTCAGGATGCATCATGTGTGTGTTTTGTGTTGTCCTTTACTCTCGTGCTGTGTCTCACCATTCTTTACAGCAAAGTCCGGTGTTTTTGTTCGTCATCATGTGTCAGGAAAGTCACGATGTTACCAACAAGGTTAGTGTTTTATTGTGGTTTCTTTTATTCCACTTTGTTCAAAGGTTCTCTATAAGACATTCAGAGCATCAATACATTCATAACTTACACACAAGACATGAACAGTGGTCTTAATTCTGTGTTTGTTGGACCCGTTCATCCATTTTTATGGATTTTATTCCACAATTAGAAATATAATTGAAATACGTAAAAAAAAAATTAAAAAAGGGGAGAAAATACGTCACCAGTTGAAACATGGAGACACCTCGTCTTTATCTATTTTAATAATCTTCAGTACGAACCATCATTCAGTTCAGTTCACAGTTCACCAGGATGAGATCCAACATGAAGGTTGAAGCCAGAGAAAAACTGTTTCAAGCAAAAAGACGTCTCCAACAGAGAATCCAGCTCTCACTGATGCGTTAAAAAAAAAAGGGTCAACAACTTTTATAACCACGAGTCTCCAATAATAACATCCTAACCAATATCTTTCTCCCTCCTCGAGGATAGCAGAGGGATGAACCTCATTTCAGCAGAGCTCAAAGACTCGGAGAGGGTTAAAGTTCTGGCTGATAATAAGTTGCTCTCGGCTACCGGGTCAGGAGGGTGGGCCTGGTTAATTAGACGGCTATGGTTTTGGCTTCTGTAGCCTCCAGTGTGTGTGCGTGTGTGTGTGTGTGTGTCTTGTTGGCACATTGGAGGATGTCTGTTCACACTTTGTGACGATGTGGCATATGTGTGTGTGTGTGTGTCCGGGTTGTCTGGCTGTGCCGTCAGGCGGCTGGTCGTGGGGTTTTTTGTTAATTTGCTGAAGTAATCGTTGCCAAAACCCCCACAGGAAGCCGTCACCTTGGAAGGACAAGAGGAGAAGCGACATCGTGTGCTTCATAGTGTCGTTCACAGGGCGGCGGCGGCGGCGCGACACCCGATAATCACATGAAACACGTCGTTCATCTGATGACCTACTGTTTCTTTTCCAGGCGGAAATCAAGAGCCGCCAAAAGAGTTGATTTCTTTCTTTCGGGCGAGCAGAGAGGACTTGTTGTTGTTGTTGTTGTTGTTGTTGTTGTTGAATCCGGACGTGGCTGTGCCACACCGAAATTACCCTCTCCCCCCCAAAAAAAACTCATCGAGAGACTGGTGCGTCTCAGGGTTGGAGCCGCTGGTCTAATGGAAATCGGTGACAGTTTGTAAAAGGAGGAAACATCCGACTGATCCATATGAGGCTGAGGAAAAGACCACATGAGCCGCAACCCTGCCGCCGAGAAGTAACGTGTTGTTACCAGTAATTTGTTTCCACGATTACGTCGTGGAGAGAAACATTGTGGAGTGAAGGGAGCGCTACATTTCGAGCTGCTTAGAAAAGCGTCTATCTTGTTTGTTTGATTTGAACAAAATAGTTTCAAAAAGCATAATTCAGCGTCGTATGGTGAGAGTTATATGCCAGACAATTAGAGTTTCAACTAAAGGTGATGAACATGGCATGCCAAAGATCTCATGAACATGTGTTATTTTGAATGAATGTTTAGGTAAAAGTGCTGTTTGTTTCTTCTTTTCCACCACAAACCTTATTTATCATTGTGACAACCGAGGACAGATACAATTGTTCCATTGTCTTTCCCTAAAGCTTGTTATAAACCTTAAAAGGTGGCGTATCCATGTGAAGAGATATGCAGAATCAATGTTTGCTAATTAATACATCTATTAAAACTGTTTCCTTGCTATGTTGATTGAAAAAAATACAATTCCAGCATTACTTTTCTGCAAAAGCTGATTTCCTGTTGCATTTTAGTAATGTATAAATGTGACTTCCAGCCTTGTTTATTTAAACATGAATAATGATGTGAAAGAGAAGAACAGAACATGTATTTGCGTAATTCCCACCCCAAAAAATAAGTCCCTGATTTGTTAATTAAGATGCAATCTGTCTCATGAAGTCACTGTTTAAAATTCCCTGACAACCAGAGTTACGCCCAGAAGTGACGATTTACATCAAGGAAAGAGGAAAGGGACCATTTTAAAATTAAGGAGAAGAACTACTAACACAACGAACATGCTCCGGACTGCGTCTGTATTGTTCCGCGTGCACTTCATTCCCTTTCCGCCCTGGAAACAGATGCGAATCGGAGGCTCGGTCTGGATCCGGGGCCTTTCCTGAACGGCCGAGCTCATTCCCTTCCCAGAGATGGGAGCGATTGTGGGAAGTGAGCCTGAAGATTGCTGAAGTAATTAACGTTCCTGCTGGCTGGCAGATCCAATCGTCTCGTCTCCGTATGAAGAGGAGTTTCTGCACACACATGCACACACACACACACACACACACACTCAGAAACATGCACGGCAGACTCTCAAATGCAAAGTTTAATTGCGTACTGTAGCACAATAAAAAATTGTCCTCGTATGCACAGACAGCTGTCACACTCTGAGTGCTGTAATGCTTTGATGATTTAGTTAATGTGATGGCGGAAGGCAAAACAACCGCAGCGCCAGTCGTTCACGTCAGGTTTCTGCATGTATGTCAGTGAAATAGTAATGATGTTTGTTTGGTGTGTGTGTGTCTCCCTTCAATAAGGCTATCATTGTAAATAAATTGCACATTTTCAGGCAGGAAATGAAGACGCGCTGGATCTCATGGGGGTTCATTCCCCCAATATTGTTCTGCTTTTTTTTATAATCCTTTTTTGTTCATCCTTCTATGTTCACTTCATACCAGGTCTCATATCAGCTGACCTAATATCTTCCCTTTATTCTGCTTATTTCCCCCCTTCACTCTCCTATCTTCCCCTCCACTTCCCCTTATTCGCTCCATCTCCTCTCAAAGCCACCTCATCTCCTCCCCTCCTCCCCTCTTGTAACGTATCCTATCTCTCCCCCTCTGACAATTCTCAGACATCTACACCATCTCTAGTTTCCTCCTCCTCCACCATCATTGTCCCAAATATTTCTCTTCCCCCGCCCCCTCTTGATTTCTCCCCACATTTCCGTCTTCTTATCTCCTCTTCTCTCTCCTTCCTCCCTCCCTCCTGCCAATGAGGGGAAGGGCGGGCGAGCCTTTTGTCTCAAGGTGACTCAGAGCATCTGGAGCCGTTGCCGCGATATGCGAGGCAATTTATTCGCAGGCGGGAGGTGTGAGGAGCCTGGACCTCGGCCCTGTGGTGACTCTCTGGTCAAGGTTGCGGCTTGTGGCTTAAATGCGCGTCGCTCATAACAGCATCTGTGTGCTCAAAAAGCATTTGGACCTGCAGGTTTAGTTTCACTTTTTTTTTTTTTTACATGAATCTCATTCAAAAAAGAGCAAATTCAAACGGGAGATAAAAGAGTGGGATATCCCTGATGGCAAATTATAAAGTGACGTGTGTCGTAAGTGAATAAATGAATAATGCTTTCGCTTCGAGGGTGTCCCTTATAGACTCCTATGTCCCCCTGACATGAATATTAAATGCTGATTGGGTACCTAATTGATCTTCAGCTCTCTGCTTTTGCTTCCCTCCTCTTTCATCTTTGTCTGAATTTTAGATGCCGTATTCCAGCTAAGTGATTTTGTTTTAAGGATGTGTGTTTGAGGAAAATGATTTCAATGTGTTCTTGTTTATGTGTGTGTATAAACACAGAGTCCTGCTGCTATATGTATCAGTGTGTGTGTGTGTGTGTGTGTGTGTGTGTGTCCCAGGTGCTCCATTGATGTTTTCATATTCTCGACTTACATCTTTCATCTTTTGACAAGACGGGCCCTCCATCAATTCCAATGAAACACACACACACACACACACACACACACACACACACACACACACACACACACACACACACACACACACACACACACACACAGTCTGTCCAGGCATGTAGTAAATCACTGTGTTTGATATTAAAGCACTCAAGGAAAACACTGATATAATATAATGAGGCTATTGAGATGATGAAACTCGAGTTATCGGCTGGTTTATTTACAAAAAATACTACAAGGTTTCTTATTTAGCACCAAACATAAAGTAGGTAATGTCATTAGTTTACAAACTAAAGCGTGTGACAGATTCATATGTTTTGGCTTCAGCGTGGATCACAATTCATCATAAGGAGGACATCTAATCTGTATGAAATTTCAAAGCAATTTATCAAACAGCTGTTGATGAATTTCACTCAAAACCATAAAATATCAGCCTCATGGTAGTGCAAGAAGAAACGTCAGGGGATTTAAGTATTTAACATTCATCTTCTGAGGATCATAAATGTCAGTACACCAACTTTAATGGCATTGTTAAGATATTTTAGTATTCACCAAAGTGATGGCTGCTGCCAGAATGGCTAAAAAAAACAACACATGGCAATTGTAACTGAACACTTAGCATAAGAAATGTGCATGGAGTTGACACTGACAGTTGCACAGACGTAGAACAGTTCAATGTGACACAGCTGCCCTCGTATTGCGGAGTGTTTACTGTCTAATGGCGGTTTAAATGAATGACTTCCTCTTCTGCAGCAGCGTGAATACGCTCAACTTTATTTACATTTATATTGAACATGTGAAATGCCTCCAATCTCCAGTGTCAACATTTGATAATGCTTCAGACTACAGCTATGTGTCAATATTTAGTAGCAAGGAAATACTTCATATGTGCGTTAAAGACTCTTCCCCACACACGCACATTTACACACCTGTTCTGAATCAGCCTCGTTAGTCTCTCCCGCCTCCCGGCCAATCAGCTCCCTGCCTGTCCAGCCGTCTAATCACCTCCCCTCACCTGAGCTTCCCGGCCCATCTCTCCACCTGCACTTCATCCCAATTGCTCGATTAGTTTGTAGTTTGGTGCAGTCTTTGTTGGATCTTTAGTTTTATGTTTTGGGTTTATCGTACCTGCACAAACCTAGAATAAAAAGTTATTTTTTCAAGTTTCTTTCTCAAGTTCTTCCTTCTTCGTGGCGGTTACAATCTGGCTGCCACTGCACATTAACTTAAAAATGAACGTGTAAACGCTGACTCAGTGTATGACAGTGTGCTGTTTTGTGTTGCATTTATTGTTGTTTTTTTGTGCATGTGAGTCAGTTCAGGAAAATCAGATTTCGGCCATATTTACAAAATAATGTACAGAGACAAAAACGAAGAAAAACAGATATTCACAAGACCTCCGAGCACTCAGCCTCGCAGTGTGAATGTCTAGCCAAAAGCAGAAGATGCTGAATCCACAATGATGACCCATTTAACTTCATAAAAATGCTTTGTAAAGGGGACGGAGAAAGCTCCTTCTTCTTACACATTTCTTTCCTCCATCCATACGCAGATACTCAGATACAAAAAGCAAGTTCCACCTGTACTTGACGTGTAAATCCAGGCTTTATGTTGGGCCAACAAGCATGTCTTAATTACGGCGGCACGCTGAGCCCCTTCCTGCTCTTCAGGGATGAAAAGAAGTCCAATTACCTTGAACTCCAAAAATATGGGATCAGTGGCAGAGCGGAGGATTAAATCAATATTATGGTCCAATCTGAGGCAATGCTCCAGTAACAAAGCAGAGAGTAATGGAAAAATCAAAGCGTTCAATGTTTGGACTCTCCGTCATTACTCATCCGGCCTCCTGAATGGAGTCTTATCTCGTCATGACAACAGCATGGAGCGGGAGAGAGAGAGTAATTGCCGTGGCATCAGGTCACCTTGAAATAGAGTAGCTTATCTTTCCCTAAACTTGCTTCGGGGCGTCGAGCGCTGACGCAGGTTTTTTTGAGACGGGTCGCGAACCGCTTCGCCGTCGGGTTCGCTGAACTCCACTGAAAACATGTTCAAGGTTCAGATGTGTGACGGTGCGTTTGAAGTTAAGAGAATGACATCGTCGCCAGTTCAGTCGCCTCCTGTTTATTTTTATTTTCGACAAACTCTTTCTCCCACATTCGTTTCAAACTTAAAAGATGAGGCGACCAGACGTCCCTATTTGTCAGCAATTGTGTCACGGTCGGCCATTTTGACGGCAACCTGAAGAGAAAAATACCTTGTGTTTAGTTTTAAAAGGTGTCGGATAACCAGTAAATATGTGATTGTTATGCTAAGCTAAGCTACCCAGCTAATGAGTTGGCTGTAGCTTCACAATTAGCACACAAAGTTGATAGCGGTACCAATTTTCTAGTAAGTAAATACATGTAATTTACTAAATGTTGCGACTCCTTGTAACACTTTTCCATTGAAATACAACTTCTTTCTCCAAAGTAGGCATAGACCAAAAAAAAGAAGAAAAAAAAAAGAGAGGCTCTACAAAGAAGAGGCACACATGCACGTTCATCCAAAAGGCCCTTTAATTGATCTAAGTGATTAAATACAGGGTGAGGGAGCAAAGTCATATAGATAATAGAATATCTTTCAATTACCTCATTTAAATTTGATCGTTTAGGAGTTAAAGGGGATGGGGAGAACAGAGACGATGAGGGAATATAAAAGAGTGGAAATGAGAAAGTGATGAAAATCTTAATATAGGCCAACTGATAGAGTTAATACAGTAAGAACAAATATTTAAGTAAATCGGCAACAGCTTTACAAAAAGAAAAATGTGCTATAAGTGAGATTAGAAAATGCAAAGAGTGACTATAAATTTCTATCATATGTATAATACATGAATATGACATTAACCATCCTCAAATAACACATTTTCTTTATATCAATATAGTATTAAGATGCAGAATTGACTTATTGTGAGGCCCTGTGTGATGTTGTGCTGTACTGCAGCCTCGTACTGAGACCCAGTGAGGAAGAAAAATCCATGTTTAAGACACCTAGTGCTGCTCAGTGCTGTCCCAATACTTTCATCATCTTGCAGATTGTGTTCATATGGACTGCTTTCACAAAGTCTCTGCTTCCTCTCACTAATCACTAAATGACGACTTGAAGGGTTTAGCTCCAAAACACTATAAATATTCAAAGACGTTACCTGAAATGCATTAAACAGATGTCTCAAAATTATTATTTCATTCTAGAAAACTGCTGCTCTGCTGCGTCCGGAGTCCAACTGTTTTAATATTGAACGTCTTCTTTTGGAATTAAACTCTTCAAATGTACGTCTTCGCAAATCTTGCTACAGTGGCTGCTTGTATTTGGTGGCTTTATTTAAAGAGACAATCCCTTATTCCTCTGCGATTTCTCCCCAGCTGTAAACAGTTCATCTACTCGACGATACCCAAGACTGAATCCTAACCATTCACAATAAAATATACACAACACACACACAGCATGAAAACTGGTTATAGTTTAACCATGCGCCAACACCGTGGACTGTTGTAAATCTTAGTGCACATTAAAGCACAGAAAACACACAAGCGTCGTAGGAAAGTAGCAAGGGAGTAAAACCTGCTGACGCCAGCTTCCCACCCCTTTCTCGAGGATAAAATTGTAACAGTGCAGTCTTCATATTTTACTCTAGAATACATCAAAAAAGTCCTAAACATATGTAAAATTTGCAGACCCAAATTGCTATTCTTTACCATACAAGGTCACATAGAAAATCAACACTTAATTCAAGTTATAACTTCTCTCCCTCTTACATGAATCTAACCACTTCCCTCTCCTCCACAGTAGTCCTTGTTAAGAGTCTTCACGTCTGTAACTCCACAATATCCATTGTTTTTGGTCCTTTTGAACTCCCATCAAACCTCAGACTCCAGACTGGACACCCGCCGCCAGGGACGAAGTACGCAAAGGCTCCCGGCGGGCTGGCCCCCTGCACCCTGACCTGCCAGCGCCTCCGATCCAGTCTGGGAACCCTGATAGACCCCGTAGGCCCCGTACACACTGTCCTGGTAGAGCAGAGCCCGCTGGCTACCACATCTCCCGCCACCACAAGCCAGCAGCTGGCACACTGGGCTGGGGCTGCGGTGGCTGCCGGAGGCCTGGCTGTGGTGCTGCAGGTCTAGGGGGCCGTGGTAGAGGGGTAGTCCAGGGTACGAGTTCAGGTAGTGGGCATACTGTCTGCTGAGCAAGCTGGTGGCTCTACGTACCATCCCCCGCCCTAACCCAGTCCCATGCCGCACTGCTTCCCCGTACGTGGGTAGGTGGGCGGAATGGGAGTAGCGCAGCTTTGGGCCCTTGCGCCCGTTGGGCCTCCTCTGGTCCTCCCTTATGTGGAGGTAGGCCTGGTTCCTAGGGAGGCACAGGTTGTTTCGAAGTTGTGCAGGGTTGTAGGCCTTTGCAGGTGTGTTTGGTGTAAGAATGCATGGGAACAGGTCTGGCAGGGTGGTAGGCGATTGGCTGGAGAGGGACGACTGGGATTCGCCCTCCTGGCGCATTTGCTCGCTGCCCCAAGTCGCTTTGAGGAAGGAAGGGCGGCGGTGCCTGCGTCTTCCTCTCAGCATCATATCCTCTGGGGGCCAGGAGCTGTAGTTCTCTACCCGAGGACACTTCCCCTCCCCTGAGTAGAGGCTGTTAACGTTGGGGGCGGAGATGTGGTTCTCTTGGAGGTGGTTGGCTTTGAGCTCACTCAGATAGACGGGACTTTTGTCATTCTTTTCCTGGTCCCTGTGTGTTCTCCTCTCTATATCCCCATCCTCACACTGGAAACTCTTGGACCTCCTTTTCCGTCTGGAGAAGCCTTGGACATGCTGGTTTTGAGGCGAGGAGGCCGAATGAGACGCGTAGATGTCAGGTAGTTGGAGATCCGTGTAGGGTATGTAGGGCGAGTGAGGATGGGTGTCTATGTACAGTCTCCCCGTCGTCTGATAGTGGTGAGGGTGCTGGTGAGGGAGTGGCTCGCCCACGGCCAGATGGGGGCTGCTGAGGCTGGACACAGGAAGTGGCCGGTCATACAGACATGAAGTAGAGCGAGTCGGGAGCGTGTAGCGCAGTGGAGTCGGCCTGCTAACGCCCCTCTGCTGCTTCAGAGAGGAAACAGCGGTCAGAGGCGAGCTCAGGGAGCAGTGATTCTCGGTAATATAAGCAAATCCTCCCGGCACGGCCTCGGTTGCGACATGCGGTATGCGAACAGGCAAGCTGCCGCCGTGACGACTTAAGTGCTCTATGGTCTTGGTGGCGTTGTCCAGAGAGGTCTCGACGTTGGCGGTGGAGACCAGGTCCTTGGCAGTGCGAAGCATCTTCAGCATGTTTGCTTGAGCGTAGTTGGAGGTCAGGTCCGGTTTGGCGAAGCCAGACGAACGCCCGTGATCCTCCATTCCATTGAAACAACTGTAAATACCCTGAGGGATTAAAGAGAAGATCATCTGTAATTAAATCAATAGGTAGCCAGAAACTGTTTAACCTTGAATCAACCAAGCAGACCTAAAGGAACAATTTCACAGGAAGAATTTCAAACAATTTGTGCATCTCGAAGTGATGTTCCACCCTAACTAATAAAACCCCCACTGGCAGTTAAATAAAAAAACTGATTTCATTAATATCTTATTTCATCACTGAGGCAGGACTTAGTCACAAATTCATTATGCATTCTCCCGGGACTCAAAGAAAAACAGTTTAAGCTGAGAGGATTGCCCCAATAAACGGACACGACACCCACACACACACACACACACACACACACACACCAACACACACACACACACACACACACACACACCTAAAGTCCCCTGCAGAACAAACCGTCTCTAACTGCATGGACAAACACAGAGCCAAATCCCATGACTGCTCTCTGCTTACAGTTGGCTGGGAGATGCTGAAAGAGCCAAATTTAATTTGGCCCTTGGGGCCGCCCCATACGGATTAATGATCAGATAGTCATTTAGCCGCTAATCTGATAAAACCCCCGATCCAGGCACAATAGTGTAATTACACGGCAGAGGAGCAGAGGAGGCTGGTGTCCGTAGACATTTCCCTGACTGCAACTTCAGCCGGAGCTCTCTACCTCAGTAACCATGTCCCCGAATAATGGCATCAACACACCGGCTGCTGATTGAGGCTAATTGCGAAAGAACATTAAGCATTTAAAGTGAAACGCTAAGTAAACACCAACATTAGTGCTGCTTTTCTTTTCCTTTTATCTCTGCCCTCCCCTCTCATTCTAAATAACAATGCAGTGCCATTTGGGCTAATATTTTAACAAGGCCCTCTAATGATACCATGTAATTACATGCAAATACGCATCCATTTGAGCTTATTTATCATCACATAAAAGCCCCTTAATGTAAAACAGCATATTGCACAGAAAAGCAAGCAACCACTTTAGATTCAAAATAATCAACCAGCCAATCTTCCAATCACTCAAAGGAGCTGTTACTCCAGTGCTCCCATTACAGCCAAGCCAATCAGCCACTTAAATAAATAATCAGTGTGGAAATCAGTGGAGCAATTTCTCAACCCAACTCCCAAACACCAAAAACACCGGATCAATCCAAAGACTAATTTGCATCCCTCACCCTGCTGATGGCCAACAGGAAGTCAAGCTTGTGGGACTTGCGGAGGGAGTGTCGTAGTTTCCAGTACAGCAGGTGTTCCCAGGCGAAGACCAGCAGGCTGAGGCCCATGGCCACCAGCAGCATGTAGAAGACGCCCGCCATGTTGTCGATGTCCAGCTTGCTGCTCATCACTTCGTTCTTCTCGTTCTGGCAGATACCCGACAACCACACCGTCTCCAAGCGCTGGGTGTCTCCTGGAGGGACGGCGGTGTATGGGAAGAGAGGGGGAAGAGAGAGAGGGCATGAGATGACTTGACAGAAGGAGAAATGATAGCTCACAATAACCTGAAGATCATCATCTCTGCTCTACTCTCTTAGATGTACAGTTCAGTAAGAAAAGTAGACCTTCGTTATTAAGCCGCTAAAGTGTTGCAAACACAGTAAGTTCCTTTTCCTACGCGAATGACAGGAGATCATATACTTCTTTTCCTTTGGGCTTTATTTTATGCAGCAAAAATGTTAATTAATGCACAAATAAATGAACTCTGTCACCCGGTAGACAAAGGATATGCTCCCATGCAGCTCTTTGTTCTGCATTACATTTAATTAAGCGGACGCTTTTATCCAAAGTGTCTTACATTGTTGCTCTTTACACCGTAGACAGAGCAACAGGGAGCAATTAACAGTTAAGCTTCTTGCTCAAGGACACTACGACGTGGACTAGCGGAGCCGGGGTTCGAACCACCGTTCCTCTGATTTAAAGACGGACACGCTGACGACTGAGCAACAGTCGCACCTTTTGCGCCTGCCGCCGTCATGACGTCATGAAATCACGGAGAGGGAGCGTCAGTCATTAGCGTGAATATCTTTCAGTATAATTTACGTTCCAACACAATGAGCATAATTCACAGTTGATGTCAAATATTAGCCTCCATAGTTTCTGGCTGCATACGACATTGTTTCCTTTCAACATTACAACAAAGCTATTGAATGATAATAACTTACTTAAACGCTTTATAAGCTGTTATTGCCCCATAAGCTACTCCTCCACCTATTGAGCTCTGCTCTCCCAAGTGGCCTCCAGGGAGCACTGGACATGTTATCTCTCTTAGCGTATGTTGACCATAAACACACTATTTCCTATTTTATCAAGGAAAGCTCAGAGTGAGCATGTAGGGTGCTCTTAAGCTCTCAGAGGAGGGAGGATTGTGATTCTTCACCGGCAGCTGTCATGGTGTATTTGTGTGTGTGTGTGTGTGTGTGTGTGTGTGTGTGTGTGTGTGTGTGTGTGTGTGTGTGTGTGTGTGTGTAAAGGTAGGACTGTTACGTGTGTGTGTAATGGAGATAATAAGGGAGACGCTCCCTGCTGTTCTGCAGGATATTAACTCTTCCCTGTAAGTCCGCTTCCCTGCTGACACAGCAAACACTGAACTGGACCAACAGTTCACACACACAGAGTGGCAGTCAGGCGGGATTAAACACACAAACAGATAAAACACGCGGCGGTGTACGGTACAGTGTGTGTGTGTGTGCAGGCTCGGGTTGTGTATTATATATCCTGTAAGATTTGGATCACCGTCTCCAAGGAACTGCAGCAGCGCCAGGTCAATAAGCCGCTTCCAGCGGGAGTCCTTCTGCAGAGCGATGCCATATCCCGTGGTCGCAAACACTTTCCCGCTGCCGATGGTCACCAGCTTGCAGCCCTCGTCCTTTCCGGCCATGTAGTTCAAAACAGCCGCGTCATAAATGAAGGCGTCCAGCTTCCTGCAAGTAAATGGATTGTTTTTTTTTGTCTGAGAGAGTGCCCTGGCTCTTACAAAGTTCTTACACATGTCAGAATTGTATTAAGTCTTAAAGGATCCTGCAGTATCAGTGGCCGTGCATTCAGACCATTCAATACAAATGTCTTTTATTTTGAGTTTGTCATTTGTGAGCAGAGACCAGGCCAAAATTAGATATTTAGTCCTAAACATAACGAATGATGTTCTGAGTGAAGATTTAAAAGCACTCCTCAAAACAAAGTAATCTTCTTCAGACATGATTCTTTTCATCTAAAAATACACCCATCAAATTGACCCAAATCACAAATAGTTGCTACATCACAAAGAGCGTCAAATCTCTGCTGTATCGCCAAAAAATCACGATCGCTAATGCTGCAGCGTCTTGTGTCTTCACAGGCGGGAGCGTCAGTTAAATATAACCTCTTATCGAATTGTGTAGCGGAGTTAAAATGTTCGTGAAACTGTACCCGGTTTTGAGGCTTTCTAGAGCTTCTTCCACCCCCTTCTGGTTGTATTTCATCATGTGCATGTGCATGTCGGGGTAGTTGCTGCGGATGTTCCTCTCCGTGCTCCCGTTTGGGACCGTCCCAAAGCGAAAAGGAGGGTAATGCTCATGTGGTTTCTGGAACTGTAAGGAGACACAAGATGAGAGGAAAGGGAAGGGGGGGAGAATATATGACAGATGAGGAGAGGGAGACAAGAGAATAGAAGGGGGTGAGAGAAGAAGCGGTTTGACAAGGAGAAGGGGGGAGAGAGAGAGAGAAAGGGAGTAAGGATAAAATGGAAGGAGAGGAGAGAGACTGAAGGGAGCGAGGGCAGAATAGGGGATGGTGGTAGGGAGGAGGAGACGACAGAAAGAAGAAGGCAGGTAAAGAAATTGGAGAAAGAGTTGGTGATGAGGAGGCAAAAAAAGCAAAGAAAGAGAAAAGGAGAAAGGGGAAATAATAGAGAAAAGTAAAAAAAGGGGGAGGGTTGGTTAAGACAATAACGGGGAGGAATGAGAGTAAGGGGACAGGTGGGAGAAAGGATAGGAGGGAAGTAAGTGAAAAGAGAACAAGAAGCAAATGGAAGGAAAAGGGAGGAGAATGAGAAGAAAGGAAATAAGAGGAGAGGAAGGAAAGGGAAGAAGAGAGCAGAGGAGATGAGAGAAGAAAGAAGACGGGAGAAGAAAGAAGAGAAAAGAGGAGAATGAAGGGGAGGAAAAGGAATGAGTGGAGAAAAGAGAGGAAGAAAAGAAAGAGGAGTTAAGAGGAGATGAAAGGAGAAAGTAAAAGGTCCAGACAGAAAGGAGAAAAGCAAACAGAAGAGCAAAAAGGGGAACCAGGGTGAATAAATGTGGTGGAGAGGAGTAAAGAGGACGAGGGACTACTCAGTTAAATGAAATCCATTTTAGAGTCATTCCATTTTTTTTTCTTTCTTCCCAAGACTGATTTAATCAGCAGCCGAACCTCAACGCCGGTTGAATGGACGGGACACCGTTCAGCTCACCTCCATTTGAGTAAATCTGACTTCAGTCAGCACACATCTGTTTGTATCATCCCTCAGCCCGCAGATGATCCTAATCCAGTTCAATTTGTCCCCCGATCGAAGTTCACATTCTGCGAGCTGACGCATTAATGCAGGACGAAGCCAGAAATGCGTCTCCGAGAGCTCAACTCCACTGTAAACAGGAAGGATCTATTCATCTTGCTTACAGCGTTGACCTTTTGAGCCGGGCGCAAATGGATGGGCCAATCCCGATGTGAGTGGGTGAGTGCGTGTGTGTTGATGTAATCACTCTTTAGCCGCAAGTCCAGTGGCTTCAGTTGAGATGCTACACCTCCCTCTTTTTTTTTTTTTTTAGAATCAGCTGTTCGATCAAAAGCAAGCGTCACCGAGGGAAAATTAGAAATAGGTTTAATACAATACCCACGTTTCTTGTTGCAGTACTTGTGCTTCCTACTGTCACCCCCCCAAAAAAAATCCATCCAAAAGCAACTTCACTGTAAGCGATGGACAACGAAAGATACTGTCCTCGTTGTGCACAAAGTAGAAGTTGAAGTTAGACAAATTAAGTGGGTATGTTTCTTTTTTGTACTCGCTATGTGTCACGGCTCGACAAGAAAAATGTGTCCCCGCAGGCAGAAGACAGAATTCCCTACTAAAAGGGATTCAACCATGTGTATGCTTTTACCCTGCGTACCATATGTTCATATAATTGTGAGCCACTTATTCCCATTTGCCTCGTGATGGACACGTTTTGCTGAATCTGAAATACTCACTAGAGCATCAAATGTGTATCAATCCGCGGCTGAAAATAGTCCCAAAGAACCGCATATGTTATGCCCGTTTGAGGGGAGAAAAGAAGGTGACACTTTACTAGTACTATGTAATTTAGTGCTACTTACAGGAAACAAATAGCGAGATCAATTGACACTCTTCACATTGATTTATACCTATTGATTGCTTGAGTTCATTTATAAGGGACAGTGAACAAAACTAGATTGACATTCAACAATATTGATGTTATTGTGCCGGGGTTAACTCTAGTTTTGGGTCAATATTGCTTTGGATCAGGACACAGTGAAGGTAGTCAAGATGGAAAGTATTGAGAGACGTATCGACGCATTGATTTTCATCTTTTGAAGGCATTTATTGACGATGAGAAAACTAAAGAACCGCACTTGCCTTGTTCTTTTAAATCTGCGAGGTATGAGCCCAGCTCAGCCCGCGACCTAAACCCACCTAATCCTCTGCCGTGCAGGATCTCAGAGTGGAGGTACAGCTGAGGTTGTGTTGTGCAGCAGGGTAATTTATATTAGTCCCTTATGCTGCGGGACATAATGCATCTGCATAAAGTTAATAGAGTCAGCTAACACAACCATAGATCACTGAGGTGGCACTGCTGATCCCTGCCGGGGAGTTGTTTTTTTTTGCTATCTGTGAAGAAGGATACGTTTTCTTGTAAAGCTCCTCTGAGGCCCCGTTTCCAGGTTTAGTGTGTGTGAGTGTGTGTGTCCGCGAGCCACACATTTAAGTGGTAGAAGAAGTCTGCGGGTGTTGTTTTTCCTCCGTGCCTCTTGTTTTTAATCGCTTGACATTTGCCGATCTCTTTTTTTTTAACGGTGTGAGCTTGAAGAGAGCCTGAGACGGCACAAGGGGAATATTGATAGACTGCCCGAAAATGCTGAGGAGTCTACACTGGGACAAGTGGAGACTCAGACACCATCTGTATTGACAGAAGGCAGTAATTGATTAGTCATTCATGCCACTGGACTCCCCGCTGATCGGAAAAGGACAGAGCCGTTTGCAGCAAAGTCGTTTTACTGGAGTCCTTTGTGTGTCTTCCATTCACGCTTTAGTTGTTGAACAGAGAAAAGAAGAGCTGATGGAGCCGGATTTAAACACAACGACGTGGGTCGCTCCATATCTTACGGCTCCACAAAGACGGCCGGCTTTCTGAAAGTCCATGCGGCTGTCCGCATGGACTTTCAATAACCGCTCCAGCGTTGTTTATTCAGTCTCTTACCTTCTTGTCGGAGAGCCCGGACACCGTGTCGATGTATTGCTCCTGGATCATGAAGGCAGCCAGGTTGGCGGTGTACGAGGCCAGGAAGATGACGGCGAAGAAGGCCCAGACCAGCACCATGATCTTACTGGTCGTTCCTTTGGGGTTTTCAATGGGCACAGAGTTGTTGAAGACGATGCCCCACAGCAGCCACACTGACTTCCCGATGGTGAACGTTGGACCGCCAGGAGCTGAGGGGACAGAGCGAGGAGCGTGTCGGACACGTCGTATCTGGGTAACATGTTGTATTTAATATGGTTTTTTAGTACACAGTGAGAAAAGAAGTGGTTTCGAGAACCCTGTCTAAAGAGATAGTGTCGTGCTTAAGTATTAAGTTCTTCATAAAAAACATGTTAGTGGTCGAGTGGGATCCAGACATGCGGATATTTTTTTTTAGATGAATTTTTTTTTTTGACCAATTTTTTTTTTTAGATACATTTTTTTAAAGCATTTTTTTGAGAGCATTTTTTTTTTCAAGATTATTTTTTTTAAGAGGTTTTTTTTTTTTTTTTTGAGAGCATATTCTTTTTAGATCTAATTTTAGAGCATTTTTTTTAATTGAAAGCAAGGATTTGGTGATAATTTACTTTCAAACTAGAAATTTGCTTGGGTAGAAAAGACACAAATCTACCTTTATAGTCTAACAGTTCATCATGCCAGTATTCATGAGCCATCTCAGGCCCTTCTGCAAACCTCCAAACAACGGAACAATTTCGCAGCCTCGGCCCTTTTCCGTTGCTCTCTGCCGTGTGCAGCGACGGAGGGTGCCGCCGCCATCAATCACACTTCGATTAGCGCAGCGGCGAACGCTAATTAAAATGGGAAAATGACCTTTCGGACCCGGGGACGGGGCATGCTCTGTCAGCGCTGCATTGTGGGATTGATTAACCCTCTCCCCAAAAATCCTGTCCAGGAACTCTTAACGTTGCGGGACGTGCAGGCCTTGTAAAATGTGGAATTAAAAAAAAGATATACATGGGACGCTATGGGATCAATATGAACTTTGCTTACCTCTGTAGGAATCATTCACTCCTCTATCACTTCCTATACGCAGGAGAAATACATTCTAACAGTAAAAGGGAAACAAAGAGGTTCAAAACTTACTTTTGGCGCTGACCAGGCTGCGGTTGTAGCCGACTGGACTGAGGTATTCAAACACAAAAACTGTAATCGCCACCACGGTCAGGCACATCACAAACATCATAACCCAAACTGCTGGGCTGTAGGGCTCTAGAGGAAGAGGAAGAGGAGGAGGAAGAGGAGGAAGAGGAGGAGAAGGAGAGGAACAAACATAAAGGATTAAAGTAAGTCTCTTTTGTACTTCCTTCTTCTAAACCTCAGCCTGTGATGGGGGTCACCATATGTGGCAGGAGGATAGCGAGATGAGAAAATGAGAAAACAGAAATACAGTGTTCAGGATTTTGTGCTGAATTTTCTTGTTTAGGGTTTGGAAAAGGGATTTAGGTGTGTGTGTGTGTGCGGCACGTAAGGGGATTTAGTTGTAGGCTTCAGTTATCAGCTGGATAAAAGCTTAATGGGAAGTTTCCTGAAGCGTCTGCAGAGACAGAACTAGTTTAAGTAGGCCATCCTGGGAGAGAGCGGGAAAGAAGATGGCGGCGACGTCGGCTGACACGTCAGGCTCCGGGATAACGTATGTTATGACCGGTTTGAACTGACAAATGGATCCAGAAGAAGCGTTTGTTTTTTTTGTTTTCTTCTCACCGAGGAAGGCAGATGGGGAAACTGTCCCGTTGCTGCGGGCCACCATGACGCTGATGCCCGTCTCAACGAACGGCACGGAGAAGTCGATGATTTCCGAACGCTCCTCGTTGATAGTGAGAGAGCCGATGGCCATGTCAGCTCGTCTGTACACGACCTGAGAGAAGGAGGACGCATAATAAAGTAGCGGAGAGAACAGTGATCAGCGGTGTAGAAACAAGCTTTCCTGGATTTATAAACTATTTTGGTTATTCTGTAATTGAAAAAAAACGACCGAATGAGTATATTTCATCACAACTTTCTAGTGAACCAAACAACATGCTGCCAAATCCTGTATTTCATGAGCAGCAAACACTCTGTGCTCTACGGTAATCTCTAACGACAGAGATACGAAAACTATTTGTCAGGAGTGCTCACGCCCGAGCTCGCTTTTTTTTCTTCTGAAAAGCGGAGAGTTTTGCAGAGAGAAATGTGTTTTTGTAAATGTAGCACACACACACACACACACACACACACACACACACACACACACACACACACACACACACACACACACACACATGCAGATACAGACCCTCAGCCAAGCGCCTGCAGGCACAGAAACACAAGCAAGGAGGCTCTCCAGAGGAACACCTGTTCGGGGCGTTTCACTTTCAGATTGGGCCGTGTTTGATGTGGCTTGGTGTGTGAGAGAAACGTATGCGTTAGCTCCATATGTGCATGCATGGCCTCACGCCATTGACCTAAATAAAAACCCATCAAAGAAAATCTCCAGGCCGTGAAACGCTCGTGTCACTCTGCTTCATTACTGCCGTCCTCAAACCTGAACTACAATGCGTACCACAGCGGTACAGCTGATGAAATCGGACCATTATCGCTGTTACTGGATTGAAACCTTGTGTCATAGAGACTTTAACCTTTCGGAAACCAAAACAGAAGAAAAAAATGTTTTAATGTCCATAACCCAGTGTATTATAATCATTACCTACAGAGTTTTATCGCGCGGCTTTCTTGAATACTCTATTATTACGCAGTTCTGATCATCATAGTTTTTTTTATTTAAAGGTCACTTGTAGTGATGAATTCACAGATAATTATCATCTGAAATTCTTCTCAGATCTATGGAGCATTAACATCTTTCAGCCTGTGCTTAAGTTCACTCTCACTGCTTTCATCCACCTCATTTTCCTGCCCACTAAACAGCACATACAGTTAGCAACGCGCTTGTGAACACATTGAAGCGTTCAGCTGTTTAAAAGAGTCAGATATTTCCCTCATGAGATCTTTATGAAGACCAAAGAAGAGCTAAGAAGGGTTGAAGGTTGCACTTCTATTCGTCAGGGGCCGATTAACACGACTTCAAATGAGGAAGAGCATTGCTCCATGCCTCCTGGATCAGAATATAAGCAAACCATTTGCTCCCATATTTGACAAGATTAAATGACAATATGTCAGTGTTGTCTTACATCAGGTATCCCCTTAAAACGGTATTCTTATATCTGTTTAATAATAGTTTGTCTTCGCCTTAACAGGGTTATTTTACTTAAATACCTGAACGGATGAATAACAAGTACTTACCACCAGTGTTCTTTAAACTATGGGGCAGCATGTGCTGATGTTTTTTGCCGATATCTAGCACGCTTTTACACAACACTTACCTCTAATGTAATGAGGGCACGTCGTAGCCCAAAGCTACGTTCACCTTAGTTAGGGCTGTGGAGAAACATTTTAAAACACCTTGATTTAATAATTGTCTGTCGATGGCCACCAGGCAACCAATCCAGCTCCAGCAGCTGCTGCTTTCAGGGACTTATGCGTCTTTAAATAACCCAGCCCTAGGTCTCACCTCCCCAATCATGCCGTTCCAAGTCCCGCGGACCAGCTTGCCGTGTTTCCCGTTGGTGACCAGGTAGAGGTCGTAGGAGAACTTGATAGTGCGGGACAGTTTCTTCAGGATATCTATGCAGAAGCCCTTGCAGCACAGTTTGGTGTAGGACTCCGAGTGGCCGATAATGCTGTCACAGGGAGGAGGAAAAGCAGAGTCACACATAGTTTTTTTAGACCATATTGTGATCAAAAACCTCTCTCTGGCAGCTGGGACTATCTTTAGCGTCTCAGACAAAAGCTGTTGTTTTGTTTAGTTCCAGAGAGGTGGCTGCTAAATAGTCGTTGGCTCTCGTTCTGACAGCGACCA
Source organism: Clinocottus analis (assembly GCF_023055335.1). Lineage (NCBI taxonomy): Eukaryota > Metazoa > Chordata > Actinopteri > Perciformes > Cottidae > Clinocottus > Clinocottus analis. Next base: position 2,878,135 of record NW_027175920.1, read on the forward strand.
TTGTCTACGGCTGTGATGTGAAGGGCAGGCGATGGCTGGCTCATTAGCTAAAATCAATGTCTTTTACCAAGTTGTCGATGGAGACGGAGGAGACGCCAAAACACACACACACACACACAGTGTGACAGAGCCCACAGTGGATGGTTAAGTGACTGTGATGGCCTCTAATCAAAGGTCATTAAGGTGTGTAGCATGTGAGGGATACTCACTTCCACTCTGTGGCCTCGCTACTTAATGGGTCGTGGAAGAAAAGAACAGAAGTACAGGAAACGGTGAAAAAAACAAACAGAATAAAACATTATTAAAGACACAGCAAAAGCAACAGCGGACAAAGTTTAAAAACACAGACAGGTTGAAAAGGACGTCGTAAAACTTCCTGAAAAAGAGCCGCCAATGTGGAGGCTTAAAATCTGTGTCTATGCACATGTGTGTGTGTGTGTGTGTAATTGAGATAACCTCAGCATGCCGATGAGTCAGCATAAGTGCATGTGAGTGAATAAATGAGGGAGACATTGAGCGAAATTGAGTCAAGCGAGCAATTAACATTCAGGTTGATTATTTTCAACAGCGTAAGAGTTCATTTCAGACGCATTTTAAGTGTTTTTGAAAGCCTCGCTTCTTTCACAGGAGTCAATAGCTCTGATAAACGCTGCGTTAATTAATTGCTGCAGGAGCCGGCCACCTGTCGTCATTATACACACTCCACTAACAATACGCACACACACACACACACGCATACACAAGCCTAAATTGGGCCGCCCTACTCCGTCACACACACGCACACACACACACACACACACGCATGTAGCTCGGTGTCCTTGGAGGATTAGCAGCAGTTGTGTTGTGTGTGTGTAGTGTGTACTTCATAAAATGCCCAGAAACTAGTGCAGCGCGGAGCGGAGCACCATGAGGGAGTTAAACCAGAGAGAGGAGGGATTCTCAGGCGAACGGTCGACGGGGAAAACACTCGCAAACCGACAGCCAGACGCGGCCTAACGGGGCGGCGGCGGCTTCGGTTTGCAGAGAAAGGAGGGCAAGAGCAAAGGAGGACAGATGGAGGAGGAGGAAGAGGAGGAGGAGGATGATAATTGAAATAACCACCACAGTGATCATGTAAGATTGATGAGGGAACCAGTCAACGTGAACGGGGACACTGTCACGCTGAATATTCTGTTGCCACAAAGATATTGTTGGAAAAAAAACCACAAATGTGTTCTGTCGCATGATGATTTACCGTAATGAGACCCGAGGGACCGAGCCCATTAGAAAGAGTCAAAGACCAAAAACACACAAAGACGCAAACACACCAGTGCGTTAATACTGGAGCGCACAATTTACTCGTGATGTCAAACACAGGAAGTGATGAAACCCTTTCTGTTGAGGTCAAAGTGGTGAATTGACACTAACAATTCATTTAATACCTGTAACCGAACCGTGCTAACCTGGATATTTCCTATTCCTGCCCGGAATAAGACATTTTCTGTCAAAAAACTACTTAACTTCATCATCTGGTCACTGAACGTTGTGCTACTATATATAACGGACTATACCACGAACTGAGGATCTTTAAAGTAGGATTTCAGGGTGGCCTTCCTGCTCTTAATCGGCACAGAGAGGTAGAGCTCAGCTTTCTGGCAAAGGAGGCCATCATCTGTCCAAAGAAAGGATTTTTTAATGAGCAAGACCAAAAAAAGTCCTAATCACGCTAAACATCTGCTCCGCAGGGAAGCTGCTCAGACCACACAGCGAGATTAACTGATTTATATAGCAGCGGCCCTCTCTCATGCGGTCGCCCTGTTTGTTGGTGTTTGTCCAAATGGGACATGCCAGCCTGAGAGAAAGGGTGAAAGAGAAACAGAAAGAGGGTAGGATGGGATCACATTGTCCCACGCTATGACAGATGACCCATGTTGGACAGATAAATCTTCTTTACTGGCAATCAATGTGCCATCGCGCTCAACAACAGCCGCTACATATCTCTCGCTATAATTAATGCGCCAGCCATGGTCAGCTCTGCAATCTGCATAACGCATTCTGACACACACATACACACACACACACACACACATGGATACATGGATACATGTGAAATCACTGAGGCAAACACGAACATGACATTTACAGGATGAATTGTTTGTTTTGGGCTGTTTGGGTGATTAAAAAGTGATCAATCTGTGCATATAAGACATTAAATCACTAATGATTCAACGCTGGTTACGGTGGGAGGCTTCATGTGAGGCTTGCCGGGTAAAAGGCACACACCAGACCGAGCGTCTGTCACCCTCGTTTGTGCGGTGTGACACGCATCGTCGGCACTAGCTATCCGAAATGAAGCAAAAGTTGTGAGCGAGATGGTGTGAAGGTGTTAAGAAAATGCTGTGTGTCTCATACTGACAGCGTATATAAATATATACCCGCAGTCTCATGCCCTGGGCTTTCCCTTTTTAAATGAAGAGGACACCTGCTGCTCTGGAGAGTTATCCCTTCTCGTCTTTGTGGTGTGTTCAGGCGCCACTTTTTAGTCGAGACGGGGGCTACTTGTGGAGAAGCTAGCAACCTCCGTCTAAATCCTACCAGGCAGCGCCTCTTTGTTCTTGTTTAAATCAAACAAAAGTAATATAAAGTGTTCACTAATGTTCTTTTAGAGTTGCGGGTAGACGGATTATTTTACCGCTGGACAGAGCCAATGGGCTGTTTTCCTGTTTCCTGTCTTTATGCTAAGCTAAGCAGCTGCTGACTGTAGGTTCGTATTTAGCATATATATATATATGTATCTTCTCATCTAAGGCTCGTCTTTTAAAAAATACAGCTTATTTTATTCATTAAAAAACATTATAATTAAATGAACCTAAGATGAATCTTGCATGTGCCACTGTATTTATTTTATTTAGTTTGACAATGCGACGCAGCGACCAAATGTTGTCTTCTAAATATTAGATTTTCCAACTGGATCACAATGTGGAAATTTGAGCTGGCTGTACATTTGGCACGGTTCTTCTCTTGGGTAAGCTCTGCGTTGTGGGCAAACAACAGAGCAGAATAAATACGTAGTCCTTCAGTTAGAAAAAGCAAAACTCCAGAGCGCAGAGAGGAGTCGGTAAAGGTTGAGGTGAACCCTTAAATAAATGACTAAATCAGTGCAGTGAGATGTGCCGGATGTGGCATTAAAGTTGCAGGACAGGTTTTGTCTGTTCTCGTGTGATCTTTTGGTATGCAGAGCAATGTGCTCGTCCTCTGCTCCTTCCAAGGATCTATTTATCATGCATGAATGTGAGTGCTATTCTTCTGGTGGTGCGCCGTACGGCCACGGTTATGCCCCTTCTCGGGGTGGCTGGGACACGACACCAACAAGCCCCAAAATAGCTGTATGATTCATTGCAATAATTGGATTTTTTTCTTGGACATAATTCAAAACTGTTGTGTCTGGGAATCGCAGTAAGTTGCTGTCAATGGAAACAAATTGAAAGCTGAAGCTAAGACATGTGCTCTTCATTTCAACAGGATTCAAGTTTCCCTATTCGGTTGTAAAACATGTTGTGTGTGTGTCGTTCCTGCGCTCCTTTTGTCAATACGGAAACACGAAAGCGAAAGTGTTTGTTTGACAATTGCGATGACATTCATGCCAGACTTGTGCTTCTGTTACGTGTGTTTGAACATAATGAAGACATTACGTATTCCTGACGAGCACAAGTTGCAGGTAGTCGGAGGTAATAGCTGTTAAATGGTTGTTTTCTGCCATGCTGTGTTGAATGTTTGACACCGGAGGTGTGTTTTTTAAAGTGCGCAGACACTCCGCACACACACAATTACTCTGCGTTTAATGAAGTGTGGAGGTTTGCAGTGTCTACTCAGAGCAAAAGTGGGGCAGAGGATCAGAGAAGGAGGGCGCAGACGCCTGTGTGTGTGTGTGTGTGTGTGTGTGTGTGTGTGTGTGTGTGTGTGTGTGTGTGTGGGTGTGTGTGTGTGTGTGTGTGGAGGACTGGGTTTCATTTGAAATGTTTGAATACGCTCAACTCAACATGATACTTCACCTTGAGAAATGAAATGTAACGTGTGTTTTTCTGAACTGAAGAAGCCAAAATGTGACTGTTGTCTAAACGCACCAGGCATCCGAACAAAATAAGCAACGTTTTTTTTTTGTTTTTGCCATAATCTTCCTGGTTTACGGATAGTGGAGCTTGACAGTTCATTCTTCACCTTTTTGAAAGCAGCAGCGAAACGAAACAATCTCAACTCAAGGGCCACTTACTCTCTTGTTCTGGAGCCTCTTGGACTTATTGGAGCTTTGTGGTGAAAAACAAACTGTCAAGGCAACAAGGATGAGGGGGATGCTCGCAATCATGGAAAGAACATGCACTTCTGTGGCGACAAATTGAATGTGCTGACGTGGACGGTAAAAGGGAGTAAAGACCCCTGTGCAATTTTGACCCAATCCGAGCAACAAGTTGCCAATCTTGAGAGAAACACGGAGAGGTCGTTTGATATCGTGCTACTCGTCCACCGCCAATGTAACACCTGTGCTACAAACATTTCAAACCACCTTCACAATATCCTCCACAGATTGCAACCTGCAGTGGAACTCGTTTCATCCGCCAATAAGTAGACTCGATTTTGTAAACTTGAGAGTTTTCGATACCCCAAACAGTGCTGGGCTTCAACGGCATCATCACGCGTGTGTTTTATACGTGTTGATCGAGTTGTGCGGATGCAACCGGCCGCACGTGTGTGCTGTGTTTGCTCTGTGCACCTCTCCGTGTGGTTGGACTGGCGCCGGCAGGGCACCGTGTTGCGGACGCATGTGCCGGTGCCCGGGTCCACGTTCTCCACCATGACGAAGGGATGCTCCTCCAGCGTGGCCACGGTCAGGTGGCGGTCGTCGGACACTTGCTCCAGGAAGCTGCCGTATCGAGGCCAGACCGGGTAGCGGACCTGAAGGATCCCTCGAGCGTACGTACCGACCTGAGGAGGGAGAGCGAGAGACGAAAGACTTGAGCGTTATCCTGCTGCACGTGTCTGAGTTTCGGCTTCCAGCTTCTCTGCATATCAAGACCCTTCTCTCCTCACCTGTCTTGTCTTTCCCTACTTCACAGGATGAATGATTTTCCCTTTTTTTTTGTTATTTTAAAATAGGAAATTTGCATGTGCTGACCTGGAGGAAGAGGATTAAAAGATGAAAGAGGAGTCGAGTTCATTAATGCATGAGAGGAGACTTAAAAGTGTTTGAGTAAGAAATGTTGAAGGCAAAAAAAAAAAAAAGCCAGAATATAAAACAAAGAGCAAACGGACTGCATGACATTAATAATATATATCAGAATATGTTGCTTTCAATCTGTGTTCAATCTGTTGACTTATTATTCAATCATTAATTCATTTTGTTCAAATTAATAAACAAATTGAAATGTCACTGTCCATAAATGGGATCTGTTCAAGCGATTAGTGCCATTTATTATCTGTAAAAAATGTATTTTAAGGAGACATGTCATGAAAACCCAGTTTTTTCTGGGCTGCCTAGATCAGAAAACATGTATTATTCTGTGTACATGACATATTTTGTGACATATTCAGTCTCTGTGTGACATATTCGGTGACATATTCATTCTCACAGAAAGTATGAAGGAAAAAAAGATTTTTTTTTCAACATTTAAACATGCAAACATGTTCTAGTAGAAACCCCAAATAAAAAAAATACATGCACCTGCAAAAAAGCATGATATACGTCTCCTTTAATAAAGGAAACATCCTGTACATGTGCACACAAAATCAGTAGATGGCGTTTTTCAATATCAGGGGGCTCAACGTAGTACCAGAACTGCAGTATAATGTCACATCACACAATGAATAATCCCATCCATGTCGGCACTAAACTCAGTGAAACCCTCTCCGTGAGAGCCGGGACTGTTTGTCATATCAGCTCCACCTAATGAGCCGTACTGAGCTCAGCCAGCACTGACTTACTGCTTGTGAAACTCTCTCCCTCTCAGCTTTAATGAAACCGCTTTTTTTTCCGTGCCGACTCTTGATTTGTTCTGCTCGCTCATACTAACGCTCTTCCTTCGTCATACATGGATGAATTACAAGTGTGTATGAAGTTGCAGTGTGACGTGCGAGGCGGTGATTTGTACTCTGCGCCATCTGTGAACGACAGAGACGCAGAGAAGCCAGTTGTGGAGATTAGTCATTTCAATCCGTCTCGTATCGGATGTCTCATCCTGTCATGGAGGATCTCAAGCAGACGCTCTGTCATACTCACTGTTTGGGGAGTTGCCAAAGCTGTTATTGATTATTCCATAATGGGTTAAAGGACAGTGTGGGGATCTTGGAGTTAATGAACTGATATCAAAGAAAACTTCCGACTGAGGTCACGTTGCAGAAACTCAGACATGTTTACAAGTTTAGGATGTGAAAATGGCCCAAATCAGAATAGAAAAGATCAGATTTTCAGTGATTTTTCTCTCTCTTTATGAAAAATCTCTGACTCACATTTGCACAAAATAGTTGGATCGGGGCCACTCTGGCCTGCAGGCCGAACGTAGCCGAAAAGTGTGAACCACTCAGATAGCGAATGTGATGGAGAAAACAAATCTGTGCTGGAGGCTCAGGAAAGAGATCATGCTCTTATATTGCAGACATTTACTTTATTGATGAGGATGAATTCATGGGGGTTTGGGGAAATGGTTAGCTGTCGTGAAGGACGTGTGTTCACATTGGACGCATTGTTTAAAGAGGGAGAGTATGGCAGTCCCTCGTTCTTTGTTACTTTGTTATTTCTCTTTTCCCCAATTAATTTAAGATGAATGTTACAAGTCTTTTGAGTTCATTGGAGGGTTATCCAGATCGCCTGTTGTGCAGGACGTGGGGACTGACTGGCTGCTAATTAAGAATTGAGAGCAGCTCGGAGAGAATTTCTGAGTGTGACGACGTCTCTTTCTTCTCATCAGACCTGTGCGGCTAATCCAGAATGACCCTCCCCTCCTCTCTGGTTCCCGTCGCTGCTCGCATCCAGTTCACAGCTCTGGCCTCCAGGGCACTGAAGGGAGTCATTACTGAAGGCTCGTCTGTGACAGAATGAGCTCCCCACTTAAGTCATGACAGCGGAGTCCCTCTGCAAGCTGAAACACACCTTTTCACACAACATTTCAGCAACTTTTGCTATTAAAAAGTAAAAAAATGCATTTGTATTGTAGCACTGAATATGAAGTGAATTTTTTAGAAGGGATAGATTTTTAATGTTAGATGATATCTTGCGCTGATCTCCTCAGTGGTTTGCATGTCGTGTCCACACGGACGACATTACTGCTGCTGCTGTCCCTTTGTTTTACATGAAGTTTGCCTTTCATAATGGCCATAATATTGCATTTCATTATTAATGTAATTTATTTTATAATCCGAAAATGGTTAAGAAGGTTGTGCTCTTTCATGAATAACAATAATCCATTATTAATAGCAGGTAGTCTTTTAATTTATGGAGATGTGCAATAACTGCATTTTCCATTTGGATGGGGGTCCTATGAAGGGACTACAGAGTGTATGTGAGATAAATATATATATATATATACTTAATGAGCATCAATTCAAAAATCCTTTAAACTTGGCTAAAATAATATTTCACAAGGGGTACATCACTGAAAAAAAGGTTGAGAACATCTGCTATAGACATCGAAACTGCATTGTAGTTGAATGCATGTCAAAGGGTTCTTTGTCTGTTTTTGCTGTGAACAACGTGCAGCGAGCGGAAAAAGAAATAAGCCAGATTTCTAATCTGCAGGAGAGATGCAGCTGAGCAACTCCGCGTGGCTTCTCTAATCTGTTAACATGGCCGCCGAAATAAATAGCCAGAGGTTCCTTCGCAGCACCCGCAGCTCACACAGGAAATGGCTCTGGCTTAATACCTCCACATGTTCACACTCTTCATTCACAATAAGTTGCTCTATGATAAAAACAGTTGTGTTTACACACCCAGCAGACATGGAGTAAACTAGAGTATTATATTGACAAGCTAATTGCTGGCCATTTGCTACTGGGCAGGTTGAGTCTTTTATCATTTTGATTATTCAATTCGATGTATTTATATAGCCTTATATAGTCACAAATTTGCCTGAGAGGGCTTTACAATCTGTATCGCATGACCCCCCCTCTGTCCCGGGACCCTCACATTGAAACAGGAAAACTCCTCTGAAATAAACCTTAAACGTCTTTTCACCTTTTTATTCACCGTGCTAATTCTACGGGTGGAAGAGTAAAGGTGAGATAAACAGGAAAAGAGAGAAATGATGGGTCTTTCCTGCTCAAAATGTCACCGGGTAGCACCCTTCACACAATGCCGAGGAACAACATGGTGTTAAACTGTCACAACGGAGGACTTGAAAATAGCAAGCGCACGAAAAGCTGTCACACGACGTGAAGAGGAGGAACACGTATAAGAGGAAATGTGACTGTGAAGAGGACGGAGGGAAAAAAAGGATTCACAGGTTTTAGACGCTACTTTTTTAAGGGGTGTTTTGTTGTCAACAGTGTTTGAACCACACGAGCAGCGTCACCACACCTGAACACGAGGGCTTAATGAATGGATTCTGCAAAAAATGAAACACCAAAGTATGGTTTACATGTTGTACTACCGTGTCATTTTCAAGTGGCTGCATCATTTCAATCGTTGATTGTAAAAAAATGCAAACTAAAACCTCCACTTCAGCACAATTACATGTCTATGTTCATACACAAACACACACACACACACACACACACACACACATACACGCATACATCCACACCAGCAAGAGGTGACATTGATAAAGTAGGTTGGTCTTTCCAGGCCAGAAATAAATGAGTTCAACTGTAGCTGTGAGATTACGTTCAGGTCTCTCTGTTTAGTCGCACTTTTTCGATACACCCCCAGGCTTTGAAAAGTGTGTGTGTGTGTGTGTGTGTGAAAAAGAGAGAGAGAGTGAGAGAGAGAGAGAGAGAGAGAGAGAGAGAGTGAACATGCTCAAGAAAATTGCATGGTCACAATGAAACAGGAGTAAGAGAAGGAAATGGCTTCCACAGGAAACAGACAGATGCAAAACATTGATTTGAATTTCCGCCAACACTTCAACCTTCAAATATCATTTATTGGCAACGCTCGCGTTATTTTCAATTGAGTTTTAGTTTTCCGTCCACTTTCTCATCCACAAGCTTTTTTTCTATTCTGCTTTTTCTAAAATGCATCACGACATCTCCAGACATACACTTGTTGCATCCAGCCGGTCAGATGTTTTCAAACATGCTCTTGCATTTTACGCCCAAGAAGCTCGCCAGTGTATAGCAGATAATCCAGATATCTCGCACGCTAAATATGTTTTGACCTGTCGTGGAGCGACAGTCAATCAGCGTGTAAAGACACGGCTTGAAGGTTTTAAAAACCCTTCACTTTGCCATGAAACTCCTCCTCAAAGTCATCATCAGTATGACACACACATGCTTTTTTGATTCAGTGTCCTATACACTTTAAGATGACATCATTATACTTCATGTCTATAAATCTGTTTCGTGATGCAAGAACTTCATCAAATATTTTACGATAATTTCACGGACAAAGTAATCCAGGAGCGGTTGTTTGTACTTCCATGGGTTGATTATAACAACTGAGAATAAATACTTCGGCAAACATTTAATGGTGCCAAAATACCAAAATGTAAACAAATATGGAGGTCAGTGGGGTCATATGACATCATCTCATAAATATGTGGCCTTTATACACAGGAACAACACAAATGCATAACAATAGAGATCAAAACCAGACACAACATGGCCGACAGGTGTTGACAGAGTCACTACTGAAGTTTCTCTAAAGCCCATAAAGTCCACAATGCATTTGATCAGTTTCTGGTGGACCAGTACCTTGTCCCACAGTCTGTCTCGGTCCAGAGCGACGATGACCATGGAGGGATTGGAGAGGAAGCCCTGGTTATTGAACGACAGATCTTTCCTTTCCCACGTCACATTCAACATGTGCCTGCAACCCACAGAGACGGGAAACGGATTCAGAAGTACGTCGCTGGCAATCAACGGCTTTGATTCAACATACCTCGCAAATTTGCATCTGATTTACACAGATAAACACACACTATGATCACCTCCTAATTAAACCTAAAGGTAGGGCTTCACGCAAGGAGGGAGACTGGCAGCGGCTCATTAGGGGATGAGACAGGCAGCTGATTCGTGGAGGGCAGAGTGTTCCTACTGAGTGATTTCGCTGTCTGTTTAGGTGTACATCCTTGACAGACTGGTGCGATGAATAATGAATCCAGGTCAATTTGCATTTCAGAACACATGAAGAAGAAAAAAGGCGCATACTTTAACTCCATGTCGCGTATACCTGAAGTTGTGCTCTTCTGTTTATGATCACTCTAATAGGAATTGTCTGGTCCTCTTCTCCAGGGGGATCATGCGATCGGGTCCGGGAGTGAGGGAGTGAGTTTGCATCTCTGTGTCTTTCCACACTTAAATCCCACATTCTGCTCCAGCAAACAGAATATTTATTTTGGGGGGTTATCAGTTATGGCTGCGCGCTCGAGGACCTCCTGTGGTTGCGGTGACTCACACTTTCTCAAACCACCGTTTTTATTGCCTGTTTTATAACTCATGGCCGTCTGCTTACTCCTCGTTCACCTCTCTCAAACGGCCAACAGGGGCCACTACTCTGCGTCCACCGCGGGGTGATAACACTTTGCAGTGTGTTTGGCTAACCGCTAGTGGAACAACCAGTACACACACCGCTGTCTCTCGCTGCTGCTAAGCGGGCATACGGATTGGTGAGTTTAATTTTGTTGTTGGCAAGGTTTTGTGTTGTGTATTATTTGACGACTTTGAACCTGATTGCTCGCATACATTGCCGCTTGTTTTTGAGTTTGAATCCAGTTTGTTTTACGACGTTCAGCTCATTAGCGTCTCGACGCGTTAGCTTGTTGTGGGTTGCATTCATCTAATCACACAACACAGCGGTGGTCGTTGTCGACGTACTAACTCTACAGAGTGCACTTTTTCGAGTTGAAATTGTGATTTCTGACCGAAGTGTGACTCACCTGAACAGAGTATTGTTGTCTGAGTGTTTAGCCAGCTTGTTGCAGTCACCGTGTCCTTCAGGAATAAACCCGTGCTGATTCTTGAAGCTCTCGGCGCCTTTAGCTACGATGGCGACGCCCTCCCTCACTCTCTGCCGCAAGCTCTTCCTCCACTGGTCCGTAATCACACCAATAACGCCGACAGGGAAGCTGACAGGTGGAGGGCTGTCGGGGTTGCCGACGGCCTGACTGGTGAGCATCCAGATGTAGCCCGGGCCCAGCAGACCCACCTCAGCTCCCTGTTGAAACAAGTACTGCGCCTCCTCGTAGGAGCAATACGCCATCAGCACCTGAGAATCCACCTGCGGACAGGAAATAAAAGAGAAAACACAGCCTGAATATTCAGCACTGCTGTAGGTCATCAAGAGCCTGTAGCACCAGCTGTTCCCGTGGACAAACTTCAGCTTGTAAAGTTTTTGCTTCGTGGAGCTTTAAGCATCAGAAAAATGCATAGTCCATACATTGACATTAGTTGTGCTTGCTAACATATTATGCATTTAAATGTTGGAATATGATTGAGATGGTTTGAAATGACATTATCCAAAAATGATTTCAGATTGAATTATTGGTTTGGTTGGTTCAACGTCAATTTTCCACTCGTTTTAAACTGCATGAAAACACATTTTTTAATGTAAACAGACACAAATACAACAAAGTCAGACATACGTTTCAAAGGTATTTACTGTTTAATAAATTATATCGTTCTTATATTGACAGCTATGTTGCAGCTCGTGATGCTACATTTGTGATGCTATAGTTGAATGCTCACAGATGTATACGTTGCAAAAGTTGCACGATTAAAACCACTTTTTAAGTTTTAATAGTGCAACGCCATTCAGTAAAGCGCTACTTTAAAACTGTAAGAATCTAAATAGCACACACACTTAATGATGGATTTTAGGGCAGTTTGCTGGTGCAACTCAATCTTTTTCAAATGTAATTTACCTGCTGCAGCAGGCGCTTTGTCCTCGCGTCATTTGACCCAACAGACATTTCCAGAGTCACGATATCTTGTAGATTCCACAGGAAATAGGAGGTATCTGTGTACGACTCAACTATATCTACGAAGGTGTCGTAGCCCGGCAGCAAGCTGGTTATCACTGCAAACTCGCCCCAGTCATACTCCTCCATCAGCTGAAACAGGGATAGAAATAAAGATGTAAAATAAATACTCCAGGTGGTTAGCTTATCTTAGCATAAACACCAGAAATCTGTTGTCAACTGCTGTCTCTTGTTTCCAATTTGTATGCTTCGTATCAATCTTCTCATTTAACAATGTGCAAGAGTTAGAACGTTTTTAAAAACCTAAAAAAAAACAACAATGAATCACAAATATATTGACTTTACAATGGATGTATTCTCAGTTGTTGAAATGCTCTATGAACTAAAATAATCCCGTTGACTCACAATGACATTAAGCTCTCTGATCTCATGAGAATTATTTGGACAATCTTTCATAAATACAGATTGTATTGGTTTCTGGAAATCGGGCCAGAACTTCAGATCAGGGATTCCCCGCTGATTGTTGCCCCTACATTGTGTTAATCAGCATGAGAGGTCCCAGTTGTCAGGCTGGACTATATAACCATTTGGTATTACGACATAGATTCCAATCCCCAAAAAATAGGTTCAACTGAGGTTTGAGTGTCACTTATTGTCACAGTAAAATGCTTCTCTGTACCTTGAACATGCTGATAATCTGCTGCTCTAGAGACGCCCCCATCTGCAGGAAGGAGGATCCCTCGGCCTGTAAAGAGGAGGAGAGTTACGATGAGTCAAAAGGTCAACGAAGCAGCAGCATTTCTGGAGCTGGTTTTGCTCAAAGAGGCTTCAGAATGGTCGAAATTGGCTGTAACTGTTTCTTGACACTGAACACCTTTTATCCCATGCATGTTATTCAAAAGTTGCAGAAAAAAAACAAATGCATCATAAGTTATGATTTGGTTTCATATGAAAAAATATCTCGAAAAAGTCTGGTGTTGACCTTTCTGCCGCGACGAAAACCAACTGCCGGCAGGTTCGTCAAATTAACTCGTCTGCTGTTCCTCATTTTTTCCGAACCTTTGACATTGTTACTGCTGCGTAAGTGATACGCGCGTGCTTATTGGACAAGAGAACAAATTATCATAATAATAGTTATTGTAGTGGTAGAGTTCCATTTAAATTTAAGTCATGACACAGTGGAACGGTCTTCTAAATCCAATTAATTTCATGAGAAGTGACAAAGGGGGCGGGAGGCGGTGGGGGGGAAAGGACTAAATGTTAAATGAGCTGAGCTCGGACATTGGCATATTAATCAGCTTCATGAAATGTTTAAAAGTATTCATAGATATCTGAAATGTGCTAAAAATTGTCATTGGAAAGTTTAAACAATTAAAAATCTGAGTGATGGATAAAACACGCAGATGTCACGTACACACTTGCAACCTATAGCAATAAAGATGCAGATGCAGCGTTATGTATGTATCATAAACGGTTAGCGTGAACACCTGTAATAGCTTCCATCTTTGTTATCGCTCATGTTTAAAGACAGAGCTTTGAGCGTCCATATTCTGCCTATTTCTGGTAAAAGTGTCTCCATCCTGCTGCTCTTTTTCTGGCAAGAATAGGTGCTCCAATGTTGCACGTGTCCGTGTCTATTAGCATACATTTGCATAGCGACGCACTGTGTTGACAGATAAGATGGACGTTAGGAGAGCCCGCTGAACCCATGTCCTTCAAATGGCATGAAAATGAAATAAGCGACAGGGATGAGATGGGAAAGACTATTGGAGAGAGACTGGATAAAGACTCAAAGAGCAGAAATCACCAACTGATAAAGAAATCTCTTTTTTGTAAGTAACAAACATTTAGGTCAAGATTAAGAATTCCCGATATGGTGATTTGCAGGTCGTATTCAGTTGACTTTCTTTAGACATTTTACGTTATATATAATTAAAAAACATGTTAAATTCAGTCATTTCATTGTTGTGACACTAGCCGTTTAGCTTGTCAACCAAATTTAGCCAAGTTTACAACGAGTTTTGTGCACAAATATACGCACATGCAGAGAAAACAACAGAAAATACATTCAGGCGTAAACAGCACTAGAAACCCTTTTTATCAGATTAAACTGAATCTCTTCCACCCACTAGATGCCACGTCCCCGCCAATGTTTTTAGATGGGACTGTGTAATGAAAGAGCTGGGATGGAAGATCTAAAGGACTATACAGCGCTGCAAGTCATAAGTGGAGCTCTGATGTAAGCAGGTGCAACACCATGCAGGACTTTAGCACGAGTAATATTCAGAATTTGATTTCGATAATGGACTCGAAGCTGGTGCAAGAAGGCAAAGATGGAGGCAATATTTTTATTTATTTAGATTTTACAGCTGTACACTGTTCAGCGACACGATTCACTAAGTGGAGACTTGGAAGTCTTGGAAATTTAAAATACACTGGCACACATGCATGAAGAGAGAAGTCATGCATGAGAGAGTGAGGGAGGAGAGGGAGATAGTGTTAAACTGCCAAGTGCCATTTGGGACCAGGTCTCAGATCGTCTCAATCTGTTCTCGTCTCAAGAGGTGACAAACTGTCATATCTCCTTCCTGTTGCTCTTTTCCTCTCCCACAGCTGCAAAGCCCCAGAGAGCAATGGGGCGACTAGAGGAAACCACAGGAATATCACAACTTCGCTCAGTTTGACCATTTTTATCTCTGTCTGAGGCTTTTTTTTAGACTCAACACCGGAGGCTCGAGCTCCAATAGAGCACTGACTGGGCTGAGCACCAGAATAGCTATAAAAATAGCAGTACACAACCATGTCAGGTTGTCACTGAATAAATAAAAGTAAAGGTTTTGGCAGCCCTGGTCAACAACCTGGTATCTGTGTCACGTGGGTTTCAGCACTTCCTGAGTCTCTTCAGTCCGACGGGAGGAGTGATCGCATGCTGATGCTTTCACTCACCAAAGTAAGTATTGGACCTGCTTTTCATGTTTAAATATTCTGACACTAAAACACACAAATCAGGAAATAATTAACTTTGTTTGAGACCTTTCTCACTAGCTAGATCTGGACTAACGTTTACGAATGTGAAATGAAATGAATGAATGAAATGAAAAGTACTTTATTAGTCTCCAAGGAGAAATTTACTTATACATATTTTTTGACAATGCTAAATATGGCTTTGTTACAAAATTTGGGCTAAATTAAACATACATAATGCAACCCACTCTTCTTTTATCCATGCACATAACACTTCAAAACAAAGGGAGGGGTGTGGTGGACAGATGACCAAACCGTGACCACGCCCATTTAGGAAACAGGAAGTGTATAGCATTTAGGGAACAGGAAGTGTATAGCATTTAGGAAACAGGAAGTCTATGACCAAATCCCAATCTCCACCCTAAACCCTCAAGCCCTGAATCCTCATGGACTCGCTGACGTTGGCTGCTAAGTGGTTGAGTGTGAGAGGCTGTGAGGTCTTGAACTGTAAATATGAATGGGACGGCACTTTGCTGCAACATGTGACTACATAAAAAAATATGATGTACAATTGTCTATTTTTATTATAGTCGTTTTAAAGTTAGTTATATATTTACTTGTTTTGTCAAAACAAAATGTCTGATGAATGTACAAAAAACTATTATTGTATATATTCTTTTTGCATTCCTCTGATTTCTTATGTTTTAAGGTTCCATCTTTAATCCGTAATTTTTAGTGTAAAGGTATTTTATCGGGCTAAATGCCCACATGCCTCTTTGTTTACCTTTTTACTACGAGTTTAACAGCAAATTGCTATGAACTGTGGGTAATTCCCTTAGTCAAAGTCATTATGCTGACTTACGGGAGATTGTGGAGATTGGGCCTATATCATTTAGGAAACAGGAAGTGTATAGCGTTAAGGAAACAGGAAGTGTATAGCATTAAGGAAACAGGAAGTGTATAGCATTAAGGAAACAGGAAGTGTATAGCATTTAGGACACAGGAAGTGTATAGCATTGAGGAAAAAGGGAGTGTATAGCCCTTTAAACCATTGGCGTAGGTTTTATTAACACGCTGTCTTTATTATAGACCATTTTAGACCACAGTTAAGACAGAAGTGTTGAGGTGCATCATTTTAAGAGGTGTAATTCAATTCCAATTAGTTTTGTCTGAGCTATTAAACAAGCAAATAATGTAGTGACCTCCCTCGGGCCAGTAAGTGTTTCATCATCCAATTAGCAGCATCTTAAATTGTGAAAAATCCAACGAGCAAATGTGACGAAAGACATCGACTCTCGTCTTCTCGAGCAAGAATTACAACAAAAGTACCTTCTTTTTTTCGCGTCTAAATAACACGCTCGCAAGAGACGCCAGAGTTACCCTCCCCCCCCACCCTTCTCCCTTCTCATTCTCCACTTCCCAGCCGTCTTGTTCTCGCCACCTTGGCAGTGAGGCTGTCACACACAGACGCAATTAGCAGTCCTACTGCAGGAGCGTATGGTAATGTGACAGGAAGACGGCGGACATGGTGCTTGCTCACACTCTCGCCTCCTCCCACGGGGAGAACGCCGTGCTTTACCTCCCCGTCGATGGAGGGGCTGGTGTGGGTCAAGCAGGACGCAGGTCGCACACACACACAGATGCTCATTCGCGTCATATGGACTCAGATACATCATGTGCAGAACATGTCACTCTTTCTTCGTGTACAACCGTATATAAAGTGCTTAATCATCTCAACCAGCTACAACAGTAATACATCAATAGTATGAATACTCTACTGTGAATATATATTGATTATTTTCTTTTTTATTACATTTTAGGTATCTTTTAGGGGATGATTTGAAGGTAAGTAATGTTATTTTTACACGTCTGTATTTCTACTTTAACTTAAAGGGGCACATTGACATATTTGTTTTACATTTTTATAAAGTTAAAGGATATAAAAGGGACAGATTTAACAAGATTACGACAAAGAAGGTAGACTTCTGAGTCACAGTGGAGCTTTGAGTGAAATGCTAACAGCTCACAACAACAATGCTAATGTTTTGCACGTACAATAAGTGTCATGTTCACCATCTTAGTTTAGCCTTTTAGCATGCTAATTCAACATTTGCTAATCGGCACTTAACACAGATTGGTTAATAATATCATTAGTTTCACAAAGTAAACCAAAGTATCTGACCACTGCCACAGCTGATGAAGAGCATGCACACACACATTTTCTCCTCATTGATTTTGTTGACCTTTTGACCTCCTGTTATGATGCCATATAGTTTTTTTTTCATACAGAATGGTCAGTTTATTTAATGTTCTTGTCAGAAAAAAAATAGTTTCTATTTAGTTAGCTTCTGTACGGTCACACTTCAGTGTGTCTTTCGATAAATTTGCCTTGAAATGTATTTGATTTAAGGGTATCTAGGGCCTGTGACTCCTTAGACAGCTCAGTTCCTCACAAACTGATGACAAAGTCAGGAGAACGTCGTCGTCTTTAGGACTCTGCCTCTGGGAGCCATGAAAGCTTACGCAAAAATGTCATGGCAGTCTATCAAATAGCCGCTGAGATATTTCAGTCTGGACCGCGGGAGTGGATCGACCGACCTACAAACCGACATCCACGGGGCGCGATGCTAGAACGGCTCGGAAAAAAAGAAAAGGTCAAAACCGGTGCGACGCCGAGACATCCTGACTTTAGTCACTGCGGCTCCATCTTTAAAAACACTCATCTCACACTCATGACTGTTATCGCACACAGAGGAGGGAAATGGAGAGACACGAACACAGAGAGTGTTTATAGAGTTTCATAGAGTTTAAATGTGAAGACATATAGAGAGGTTTAATCTGTAGGATGGGACTACAGACAGTGTTTTGGTTCATTTTACATGTTTAACATTGGTTCAGGTGAGTTATTGGGACGCAGCGCCCATCATTAATACATTTATATTAAAGCCTTTGAACATAAAACATAATTATAGATATCACGGTTAATGAAAAGTAGAAACATAAAGGTTTAGATTGTCTCCATTTTGGTTGAACTGACCCTTTAAATAGAAACAGTACCATTAGTAGTGTGTAAATGTATTTTTTCCGTAAAAACTAGTTAGTTTTATATGATAATTTCGTCTTTTGTGTCCTCAAATGGTTTGCAGAACAGATTCATTTTCTCTCTTTTCCCCCTGGATATACAATCAAACACTCCCCTTCTGTTTGTCAAACCCACATTATTAGCCGTTTGACTGACCACCTTATTGAAGTTATTAGGCCACGCTGTGAAGCTTGAGGGTGGGCCCGGCCGTTTACGTGTTTTCATTCGCAGCGATAAAAAAGAAAAACTACTTCCAGTGGGAATACTGTGCGGCGAATCTGGGCTTCTCGTGACCTGCTTATGGAGTTTTTGGACCATGAGGCCTAGAGAGACAGAATCGATGGAGCTGAGAGAAGAGACAGAAGGAGGAACGGGGGAAAGCGGGTCAGTCCGGCCACAGAAAGAACCCTCACCCCTAAAATAAAAGAAACCGCAAAGTGTGACCTTCGACTGCAGCCGGGACGGAGGCTGACTGTAACTCCTGAAATATAATCTCCTCCTGACAGCTTTAGATTGTAATAAATCTTGTTATACACTCGAATCCTGAGTCTTAATAGTTTCTTTGCTTCAAAAATCCTCACGTGCAAACTTAAAAGGCACTTTTGTTCCTGTTTACCGGCAAACACGTAAATCTGTCGGCTTTGTTTATTCCAGACTTCATCATCGTCTACAACCATCATCACACAATATTTGATGTTTGTAACTGTAATGAACAAAAAAAAAAATGGTTTCGAAGCCATCAAACATTCACAATGTAATTCCTCCAAAAAAACACGGAGGTGTTGTGTGTCTGTGCCTCACGATGATGCATACCAGTTGTCATCTGCAGTTAAATCTTCTTAAAAATGTCTCACAGCGGTCGTAAAACATTATTTATCACAACCTCGTTATTAAACAAATCCCACTGGTTTTACAGTCGCTGTAATGTTTTTTTTTATAAGTCCTGTGAAAATATTTTCATCTCCAAAAACTCAGCTTTATTTGAAACTTGCTGATGAGACTTTTTTTTCCCCAATGTTGCTTTCAAAGGGCTGTGTTATCGCATAAAGTCACTTGTGCCCGACTGAATGATGTTTGTCACTCGTATCAAGTTATTTTATTGGGCTCCTGCGACACATTCTCACTCCCGACTCGTCAAATATCGACACTTCAGGTTGTTATGAGGTCAGTGGACGTTCAATCAAACTATAAACTATCAAACTTGAGTTAGAAAAAGATTATGGTGAAGCTTGTTGCATGACTAATGTTAGTTTATTGCATATGTTACGCAACAAAAGTGAAACAATGACATTGACACAAAGGAAACAAACAACGGTCTCATGGTTAAAATCCGGATTGTCTTTTGGTTTTTCATTGTTTGATTTGGGATGGTTTTGGTGCTCATGGATGACGATGATGATGATGATGATGATGATGATGATGATGATGTTAACCTGTGCATCACTGTCCAAGATGTTAATCCTGAGAGTGGGTCACATATGTACTTTTAGAACAGGAGATTAAATACATATCTGTTGCTCTGTAGTGAGTTTTTACGGCAACTTGTTCAGGTCGGTGTGTATATATTGGCTCAAAATATTGTGTGTGTGTGTGTGTGTATGTGCGTGCGTGTGTGTTATTTGATGTGGAAGACGTCCACCTGCAACCAAAAGAGAGGAAGTGATACGTCTAGTGATACGTGGAATGTTTCTTTTTGGCCATGTCGTGTTTTTGCAAGCCAGAGCACACAAACACAAAATACTCCCGACCTCTGATTTCAGAGCGATACATGAGTTTGTTTTTTCCAGGCCCTATTGAACAGTCTTTACGCCTTTACTCAGCCTCACACTCTCATTTCCTCCTCTTTGCCTTCGCGTGATGTTCGTGCGCCGTCTGACAAAAGACTCACTTCCTCTCCTCCCTTCAATCTTTTCATCTTTGTCTCAATTCCCTCCTTCCTTGTTGTTTGCCATAGAGAGATCACTGAGACGGGAACCATAAATAGGCAGCTCGGGCAGGGTGCTGCTTCTTTTTAAACCCACCATCAAAGATATTCATCATCATCAGGCTATTGATAATCAAGCACTATTGAGCTCTTTTATCCCCTAAGAGAATCATGCTCTCACACGTATGTCTTTCTCCATCCCATCCACCTGTCCCATTGTGCCAGACACCTCTGACGGGCTTTTTTTCCCCCTCCTTGCTGACAACAAAGGAGTACATAAGAGCCAGAAAGAGACCGAGGGGGAGTGCGAGGAGGAGGGCTGAATGAGGCCTTCGACAGGCAGGCCTCAGAGGAGAGTGCTTTACTCTTTGTGCTATATAGAGAACTGTCACTCAACACTTTGGGCTTGTCAGACAAACGGTCGCTCTGTATGAGAGATAGCGTCCCATCTGTGCATTTGTCTTTTGTCGCTGTCAAGCGGAGAGGTTAAATAACCCAGACTGAACCCGACGCGGCCG
This sequence comes from Clinocottus analis, assembly GCF_023055335.1. Lineage (NCBI taxonomy): Eukaryota > Metazoa > Chordata > Actinopteri > Perciformes > Cottidae > Clinocottus > Clinocottus analis. The sequence goes on from NW_027175920.1 coordinate 2,898,724, forward strand.
ACTCTGCAAATTACAAACCCGAGATTCTTGATAACCGACAAACTTTGCACCAAACATTTATTTTGGAGGTTCTGAGATACTTTACACGGTGGAAGATCTGACGATCAAAGGCACATCGCGGGTAAATACGAACCTAAATGTCAATGTAAGGTGAGGCGGCGGCGGCGACGATGGTTAGCGGGAGGAGGGAGGTTATGCAAGGCAGCAAATGTGAAAAAATGCAAGGTGAAGACGAGGGAATGGTTTGGATTTTTGGGGGTGAATGATGAGAGCTGTGGGGGGGCCTCAGCCTCCTGAAGGGTCTAATTAACAGTTTAATGGGGTCCTGGAGTTCGGAGACGGCAGAATGGAGAGCGGGCCTCTTGCTCCCGTAGCCGCAATCTTAATGGATTCAGCCGGCGCCCGAAAAGAAACTGGATTGAAATGTGTCAAAGAGTAAAGGTGACGGAGGGAGAGATGTGTGGGGAAATATGGAAAGGTAAAAAGGTTGGACGGAGAGAGTGAGGAGACGGAAAAAGAAAAACTGAGAAGAAGAAGGAAAATGAAGAAGTGACAAGAATGACTATTTGGCTCATGAAAGAGAGAAGGGAGACTTAACAGTGAGACAGTGAAACACTGCCTTCAGGCAGCTGTCAGCCGAGCTTCATCGAAGCATCTTTCTCCTCACTCTGCGTCTCCTGCGCCGCCACCAAAACACAGCAAATCAATCACCCTCCTGCAGCTACAACTCCTCCTGTTTAATACCCATCCATGACGTGACATCTGCAGATACCTTTTGATTAACAGGAAGCTGATAAATACAACATGCTAAGGTTTACAAAACGTTGCCGGGGGGGGGTGAGATCCAGGCAGCTACCACTTTCTATTCGTCCTGGATGCTTCTTGTGGTGGATAGGTGTCGGAATGCATCTGTGTGTGTGTGTGTGTGTGTGTGTGTGTGTGGGTGTGTGTGTGTGTGTGCGCGCTCTAGTATGTGAGGGTGTTCATTTGCATGTGTCTTCCTATGTGTGAGAGTTGGCTCTATAAATACAAGGTGTTGATGATGGAAGTTGAGCAATTAAAGGGAGGAAGGCTGAGACGGGCTGAACGCATGGAGCGCGAGAGGAAGGAGGGATGAAGCCATTTTGCAACTGAAAAGTCGAGAGGAAAAAGTACAGATGAATCTGCCTGGTGTCATCAATCTCCTTTTTACAATCTAACTACACAGCTCACTGCTCTCCATCTCCATTCATCAAGGCGATACATGTTAAATCATAGCAGGAAAAACCTGCTGCTCTTCAAGAGCGCCGGGATGATTTATCGAGGCGTAGATCGCCGGTAGCGTTCGTCTCCGCCCCCCCCTCGCAAAGTTTTTCTTCCCACAACTCAGACCTTTTCCCCCAGACGGGGATTAGTAGAGCTGATGAGGGTCGATGGCTGCAGTCATCGCTGATAATTCACCGCTCTGTATTGCTCATATCCAAATATTTGCATGCAGCGAGTTGCCTGCCAAAGTAGGTTTCACCGCTCTGACCTACTTAAGTTGTTTTAAGCAGAATGACGGCGGTATAGAAGAGCTCTGACTGAAACCGGCTGCTGCTGCTGCTGCTGCTGACAGTGTTCACATGACAGGTTGTTGTTCATCTTATTACTCAAATCTGTTGTTCTTGCTTCTTAAATCGTACTGTTTGTGTCAAGTGTTACATCAACACCACTTTGTGTGCGTCATGTGGCATAGTAAGAAGGCAGATTACTCCAGCGCTGCTTCCAAAGACGGGCTCATTATTTTTGACAGTACCTTGTATGGTATGACAACTGCAGAGCCGCCACTGATGCCCACGATTGGCAGAGCTGTCTGAGTGGAGAGGAAGTCCAGGATCTGTGCCACTTCTGCCACCTGAAGGCAAAACAGACAGATTCAGTGTTTGCAGGAGAGTGGACTTTTCTTCTTTTTTTTTTTTTTTACAACACTATTTTGATCAGGTTGTACAGTCGAGGTCCTTGAGGTCAGATTCAATTCTCTCAAACTTGAGTCATTGCCATGTTGGAACAACGAGAGTCACGGGTCAAAAGCAAAATGCCACTCAAGCCTGAAAGTTAATTTCAGGTATTTTGAAGCTTTGGATCATTTCACAAAATCCAATTTGATCTTTTTAATCTAAATTTTTTAAGACAACAGGGAAAATAAATCCCTAAAGGAAACCTGCAGAGTTTGTTTGTTTTTTTACCACAACAAGGTTTTTTTATGAGTGAGCCCCACTTTTGTTTGTTTGTGTGCTCATGCATGTTGACGTAAAACATTAAGAAACGCGACCAACAAAGGTAGTGAGGAAGAAAACTCTGGTTCATAAAACTCTGAAAATAAGTAAAGTGCATTTGTAGTAGAAGCATTGCTTTTTGAAGAGTTCAACAGTGCTCTTTAACAAGTAATTTCCCATTTAAGTAAACATTTTCATAGTGAAACTTGTAATGCTCTACTCCTAGAGAGTAAGAGCTTTGCATAGGGGACTATTTACATTTTGCCTTTACGATTTCATGTCACTTCTTCTCCCTTTCCAAAGAAAAACTAAACCGACACCATAATTTAATTTGACCAAAGATGTAAAAGCTTGGCATCTCTGCTTTGCGACCCACTTTGTGATTCAAGCCAAGAGGACGGGTGCTCTTTCACATCAAAATGTTGTCTTGAACAGCTTTAGGAAAATCAAATTGTCGGTGATTGAGCACCGCAACTCTGCAGAGGACGTTTTGATCAGAAAACCCCGCAAAATGCAGAAAATCCCGCTCACCTGAGCGTCGGCCCCAGAGCCCACGTCGTCCTCGAACACGACGCCGTGGAGCTTCTCCATGGCCATGGTGTCGCAGAGGCGCGTCAGCAGGTCTCGGGGGTTGGTGTCGTTGACCAGCACGGTCACCGGGCTCACCACGATGGGCAAGTCCACAAAGTTTTCCCCGCTGAGGCGACCTCTGACCTCATTCTGGTAGCTGGAGCCGCTGAACACCACGGCCACGTTGATGGACGGGTGAAGGAGGAGCGGCCGGGCCTGCAGGGGCAGCGGGGAGAAGAGGAGGAGGAAGAGGAGGAGGAAGAGGAAGAGGGGAGGCCAAGGAGAGGGAGGAGGATGTCCCCTGGGAACGGCCATGTTGGCAGCCTACTGCCTGGAGAGGAGGGGTAGAATGAGGACGAGAGAGGACGAGATCGAAAGGGAAAGAGAGCAACAGTCAAACATAAAAGCTGCTCTACTTTTATGATGTTTTTGACATAATTCATCATAATCCGTCTGTAAATAGTCATCCTTTATTTCTCTGGTCTGTCTCTCTCTCTCTGACCCTTTTGTATGACAGTATTAGCCCTGTATTAAGACTCTTGTATCATAGAGGAAACTGTGTGTATGTGTAGGTGTGTGTGTGTGTGTGTGTGTGTGTGTGTGTGTGTGTGTGTGTAGGTGTGTGTGTGTGTGTGTGTAGGTGTGTGTGACACAGTGTATGCAAGTATGCATGCATGTAATCCTCCGTAATCCAACCCCCAGTGTCGTGACTGTAATCACCTCTCCATCTCTGATTCAGCACACACACACAAACACACACGCACGCGCGCACACACACACACACACACACACACACACACACACACACACACACACACACGCACACACACAGATTGCTAGCAGGATGCCAAAACTGTCACACAGGTCCTCGACCCTCATCACTGGGATTACGTTACTTTAAATTACTTTAACCGGCCTCGCTCCACGTGGGGTGATGTCATCGGCCTTCCCCAAAAGAAACACAACAGATGAAAAGAAGCTTCGACAATTACTGCGCTTCGAATCTGTAAACTTCTTTGCTGGTGCAAATGTAAAACTCCAAAAGCAATCGTATAACTATTTACATCATGGCAATTTCAACACAAGTTTATGGTGAATGCACCGGTGTCACCAGTAGATTACATATATGAGTTAGTTACATTTACCTTCAGCGTAAATAATTGTAGAAGGCGTGCAATGCAGAGACCATTATCGACGCAAATGTCTGCCTCATTTTCGTTAACCAGCTATGGAGAAAATCACTTCAATCAAATGTTAGCTGTTTGCCGATGTTTCCTCATTGAATCAAGACCTTTGAAGCTTTGATAAGTGCAGGTGGGCTTTTTTAAAACAAATAAAGATCTCCACATACACACAAATATCTGTTGGTGGGGGGTTTTATTGACAGCGTCGGCCTCATCTGTGGCCATCAGAGATACCCTGATAATTAACAACACCACCCAGCTTTGATTCAAAGCTCTTTTCAAAGCGACCCCGGGTTAAATACATTCCACTTCCCTTCATTGTTCAAGCTCCCCGGCATATCAATCATCATTCATCTTAATAAGGTTTTCAGCTCCTGGGCTTTAAGTGCCCTCAGAATGAAATATCTAGTTTGAACCTCAGTCCGTTCCTGTTATTAGATGCTACTGCTACGTTAACCTGGAGTCAATAAAGGGTTATGCCTGAAATGATGGATGCAGAGCTGCCTTTATTCAGGAGCACTTCACAGATCTGTGTGTTTTAACGCTGTTCTCATACACTGTATAAAGAGAAACCAGCGGAGAGTAATATACTGTAATGAATACACATCCCGCAAAATCAATTTGTATGAAATCCATGAACCAGGAAGTATAAAGAGCGAGAACCAAAGAAAGAGTAAAGTTTACTTTAAAAAGACTGTATGGGTGTACGAAGAAGAAGACACAGAAAAGGTGTAATCCTTTCATAACATATATTAAAAACGGCTGTACGTGGATACATTGCAATGCTTTTGTGTCCTGCTTTGTTCAACACATCCTTTTGTAGAAGTTTTCTTGAAGATATCCGGGTTCATGTTGTTGCACACGTTCTTTTTCTAAAAGTGAATAAAAAAAAAGTGAATATTGAGCAGTGTCATCTGCGTATAAAGACATTTCAGCTGTAGTATATATATATATATAGATATATATATATATACTCCAGATATATATATACTCTCTCGCTCTTTTCCACTCTGGTTGTATGGAGCCTGAGTCCAGGCCATCAACATTATTTTGGGGGAAACGATGAAGGGGTTCTCTGCCATTTTTGTTGTTATTTATGTTTTCTCCTGTTTTGTGGCTAGACAGGAAGGTCAGTATTGTTGTGTTTTGTTGCTATAATAGGCAAGAAAGGCTTTCTAGGTAGAGTAAGGGGATTTTGTTTGTGGTTTTGGCTTTGAGAGCTTGATGCCTGTTGCTTCCATTTTAGTTGATGTGCCTTTTTGTTAAATAAATTATATTTATTGCCGCTTAAATATCTCACAGGCCTTATTGTTTCCCTTCCTTGTTCCACCTTTGCCAAAGCTATTGCTCCTATAAATGTGTGTTACGCCTGTGTACCCCTAGGCACCCCAGGCGGGCCGTAACAACATGATTATTTATTAGAGGGCACACGTGAAAACCACATCTCAAAACCTGAAATATGACTTATGCAGATTCTCGGGGGAGTTCATGCAGATTTTACATGCCGCAAAATACTGTTTTACTTGTGTTCTCTTGTCTCTCGGACTCACTAATATCATCTAATTTGTCTCCAATGAATCATCATATCTTGATGTGAGCAGCCGTTTACCCACCCACCCACGGGTGCTGCGTGGAGAATAAAAACAAACAAACCCCCCACGAAGCAAAACTAAAAAAAGGAACATATTCTGTGCGGCATGCATGACACAAACAGCATCTACTTGTATTTTGAATAATTTGTGGAATAGAAGAAAACAAATGTACCTCAAGTATCAACCTTTATGCTGCAGAAAAACAAGGTAACACATATAATCCTCGTCCCACTCTTTTATTTACCAACCGCCGTGCACATAGCTAATTTTAAAACCTGGGAGGGACTTAGTGAGATTAATATTGTAGACCGACACAACTTGATACCCTTGGGGTTGTGATGTGTTGTAGCTTAACATAATTAAAGGGTGTGGATCAGAATAGTTCATATTCTGAAGAACATTTTCCACCGAGCTGCAAATATACAAATTGCATTGTGTGTCTTCTACCTGGAGGAAAAACACTAAGATTGTGTGTTGATTTACGTCTGTGGCTTCTGCATGAATGTGTTTAAAAGCACACTCTTAAGTGCTGCAATGTCACAAATGAAGTATAAAATGTTAATTAAAATAATGTTGTACATTTTTCAGTATTTTTTTATCTATTGAAAACAGCACAACACAATAGCAACACATTTCATGGGTTCATACAAACGCAAAGGAAAGATGATTAGATTATTATACAGAAGATTAGCAGTGTGTGTGTGTGTGTGTGTGTGTGTGTGTGTGTGTGTGTGTGTGTGTGTGTGTCTCCAGATTAGCAGCAATATAACAGAGTGTGATTACAACACAACAATGCAGGACCTCAGTGTGCAGCTGAATTAAAAATCGCACACGAACACGACAACAGCAATCAGCTGTTTGTCTTCTTATCTTTTTAACTGATTATATTTAAATTAAATAAATGACAGACAACTGACTGGCAGCCAGAGAGACAGACACACACAGCAAAACACAAGACTCCGTATTATCAAAAACTGTGTAATCCTAGAATCCTGTAGCGTTTGTGCACTTACGTTTTCCAAAAATGACATTCATGTGTGCTGAGTGAGTAAGTGAGTGAGTGAGTGAGTGCCATGGTGCATGCACAGGTTTTCTATTAATATTCATATTATTCTTCTTATCTCTCACTGGGACCCACGTCAGACTGTACGTGTATGCGTCTGCCTTCATGTCCAAATTCATCCTACAACGTCCTGTTAATGAAAACTAATCATCCAGCTGTGGCGATACATTTTAAAAGAAAAGCATAACACACACAAAAAAGAGGAACCTGTGACCCCTCAGCCGTCATCATCCACCTGCAGTATCTGTCCTACATTACTGCCGGGCTCTATCGCCATCATATTGGTTTCAGCTCTGAGGATGATTTATGCATGATTTATTGAATGATTGAAGAAGAAAAAGAAGAGGAATAACAGTTGATATCCAAGCCTCTTGGCCTCTGAGGATGGATCAAATAAAACGTTCTAAAAATGCAAAATTATTCCTCCAATAAACTGTTAAACCGCGCCGCTCATGCAACATGCAACAGGCCTTGATTTAGCTCATGAGCCAAAAAGAGGTTGGTAGTATGAACACGAGCTCGTGCTTGTCAAGAAGCCGATAAATGTGTCTCGCTGTAAGGGGGGGAATAGAATAACAATGATTGTTCCTTGTACAATCTTGGAATAAACAATATGATTTAAATGATGAGGTTGAACGTGTTGGACCGCACGCTGTGCTGATGATTTACCTGTTAAAGTACCGCATATCTGCTCAGAAACACAGTATAGAGAACATTCAGCCTTTTAACTAAGCCGGGTTGTGATGGAGTCCCTATAATGAGCCCGGGGGGTGAGGAGGAAATGAGCAGAGAGGATCTAGTTGATGGGATGAACCTCATCACCAGAGAATTATCAACATGTCTGCCTTGAACTTAGGTTCTTTTTTTAAGTTTCATACAGCACCTTCATAGCTGATTTGATTACATTAATTAGGGAGCTTGAATAAGTGGGCTAGTATTTGTGAAGTAGACGTCCTTCCTGTCATCAACATATTGCAGCGCTGGGCTCTGACAGCTGCATGAAACATCCAGATTCTCCAGAACTTCATTTATGCAGACTCGAGATCAGTCCAAGAAATCTTAAACTTTTTCGGCAGCAACGACTTACTTTCCTGATACTGAGACTTCTTACTTTAAGGGTACAGTGTGTAGCATTTAAGGGTGATCTATTGGCAGGATATAGTATTATTAAATGTGTTTTCTTGAGTATATAGTCACCTGAAATAAAAAAAATGTAATTTCGCTACTTTAGTATTAGCCAGTAGATGCCACGAGACTCTACACCCCAGATCTGTAATGCTGGATTTTATCAGTGGATTGTATGACTTTGTTCAGCTCTGACAACAGGAAGAAGTACTCAGATGTGTTAATAAGGTAAAGGTAGCAATGTTCAAGCATCAACATCGACTAAAAGTAGTCATTATGCAGAATGACTCGTTAATTGTTCGTTTCCCTCAGTTACCACAACAGGAAAAGATCACTGTCTTGTGATTGTGGGCGAGTGGTTGCCACATTTTTACGAATGAACTTCAATAAATAATATAAACACACTTTGGTTTTAATACAACTCCACTCGCTGCCATCACTCTTCCCCGAAGTCATCATTAAAACAGTTTCATTAAGAGTTATGTGGATGACGGAGAGCGAGCCAGAGAGAGAGCGACGCCGTCAACGTCAACCAGCTCAACTGCTCCGACCTGCTTTTCCTCTTTTTTTTTATCCCTCCATCTCTCCCCCTTATGGATGGATTGTGGAAGACAATTTGATTTGTGCGTGCAGCAGTAACAGGTCCATGTCCATCTGCACACATGCCCAACACACACACACACACACACACACACACACACACACACACACACATAAACACATAAAACTAATAAACCTCCCACATACAAATGAAGCTCCCAATAGCAATAGCCCCAGAGCTTATTATGAAAACCATCACATAACGTCTGCCACATATACATTCATCATAATTAGGGGCTTTAACTGCTCACATTGCCCCCTCCCATCTCTCTGTGGGCTCCTGCTCTCACACATAAAGATCTGACAGCTTTACAGGAAATCGTTGCAAGCCGGACGTAGCAGCCAAGATGAGTGACGTTGACGGGACGGGGGCATTGCTGGATCGGCTTGGCCCCCTGCCAATCAAACGTAAAGCAATCTCAGCGACACCCAGTCCGCTGGCACACTTGCCGAAACATACATGTACTGATGCATAAAACGCATTCATGCACACACATATTCCCGATCGGTTTCAATGGCTCCCACACTTTTTTTTTTATTCATGCATGGGGCCCTTCAACATGAATCTCAGGACACTCAGGTGTGCATGAGTTGTGAACAGCTAACATGTTTAGTTTGTTTTCAGAAGCTTTGCAGCAGTCTAGAGGTACAAGGAGACAAAGAATTTGACAAAAGAAAGAAAAAATCAATACAATTTTGCACAAGATAAATGAGTCTATTATGCCTTATTATCCTGAGGCCCTTTTCATTTATCTTGTGACTGTTTGAGGGGCCCCGAACCGCACGTTGGTGTCTGCTACTGTGACCATTGCAGGAAAAAAAATAACTGTGGTGCACGATGCCCCGACATGAAGCACGTAAACTGGAGCAGAAAGCTTCCCTCAGTAATGGAGAGAGATGACGGCTTCTACATGCAGCTCAGGGGACGAATCAATGAGCATTACCAGATAACTGATACGACAGTAAAACACTGCAACTGAAACATCTATAATCCATAAGTCATGTTGAGTGAGCGTGCAGGTATGAGAGGATTGAGCACACACACACACACACACACACGCTTACACACACTCCAAACAAGCAGCTAACTGCCAAACCTCAGAGTGAAAAATGCTAATATGTCCTCTTACAGTAGTTCCTGTTATAGTAACAACTGGCTGTTCTGTTTCTGTCAGCAGCAGATGGGAGCTTTCTCTCGAGGAAACTCTTCACTTATGAAAACTGAAAGTATCACTGCACTCACGCTGCGCTCCTCTGCTCATATTCCCCCTGAGCTTCTTGTTCTTCCATCTATCAATTCTGTCTGTTGCTGCATCTCACACTTATATAAATAAACTACCAATTCACACTGGATCCGATTAAGTGACAGAATAGGAGTGTGAGGGTGTGTGACGGTGTGTGAGAGTGTGTGTACATGTGTGTGACAGACTTACCTGTGCTTTCTGCTGTCATCCAACTTGAACTCCTTCTGCTCCATCCTTCCCTGCTCTCCTCCGAATGTCTTTCTCCCTATTTCTGTATCCTTTTCACCTGGTTTTCACCTGCCGTTCTCGGCACCTGTAGGAGTACGCATTTAGACCAAGCCTCTGCGTGAGAGTGAGCGTTGTGTGTGTGAGCTATCAGCGACTGTATGCATACATGTGTGCGTGTGTGTGAGTGTGTGTGTGTGTGTGTGTGTGTGTGTGTGTGTGTTTGGCAGCTTTGGATGTCTGCACACTCCCCTGGAGGACTTCACAACGTGACAGCGAGCGTATGTGATTTCTCCTCTCCCTCCCTCTCTTCCCCCCCTCCAAAAATCTCTCTTCTCTAACTCCTTCGCTTTCTCTCACTTTTCTCGTTCTCTGTGCGTGTCAGCGGTGTACAAGTGGCCATGATGAAGGTGGAGACAGGACAGGAAAGTGAGGGAGGAGGAGCAGGAGGGCGACGGAAGACGAGAAGTGCGGGAGCCCTGGAGAAGAGCAGCCAGCCAGTGTGTGTGTGTGTGTGTGTGTGTGTGTGTGTGTGTGTGTGTGTGTGTGTGTGCATATGTGCATAAACCCACTGTGTTTAGTTCCCTGTCTGTATCCCTCAGGCTCCCTGCCGGTCGGATGAGGAGAGGAGCGAAAGGGGGGGAGGAAGAGTGATAAAATGCCTCTTCAGCGGAGGAGCACAAACGCCGGTAACACTTCAGCAGCAGCGGCGGTGACGCTTCCCCGCCATCTCCTCCTTTCTCCCCCTCTCCACCTCCTCTGTCTCCTTTTCCCTCTCCCTGCTCAGGGGCAAGAGGCACGGCAGATCCATGGGAAGTTAAAAAAAAAAAAAAAAACAACCTCGCAGACAGTAGATAAGGAAGGGTCCTGCGCACGCCGTCACATGTTTGGAGCAAAAGTTTGTCCCTCCTCCCGGTCCAGTTTTTCAGCCCCCCCGAGGTGATGATACTCCGCAGCTAAGGGATCCCCCCCTCCAGGTGAGGATGTGTCTTCTCAGGTCCTGCGTGCTCCAAAAGGATGAGGGGAGGACAAGATTAGGGTTTTCTGAACCCCCCCCGGTCCTCTTCCCCATATGGATGCGAGGTGATCCAGATGTTGGTGGATGGTGGGAGCGTCGGGAAGGCGGAGAGAACAGCGGGACAGATGGCAGGTCTGCGGGGTTGGGCCGGCTGTGCACTAGCAGGTCCTCATCCTGTTGCACTGATTTGTTTTTGGTTTTTTCTTCTCTTTTCCACCACAGTTTCTCTCTCTCTCTCTCCCTCACCGTTGCGCCGCCGCTCGTCTGCCGGTGCTGTCACACCAGTAATCCTGCTTTCCATTTCCTCTTTAACTCCATCTTTTCTTTATCTCTTGCTATCTCCTCTCACTCCATCACAGGAGGGGCTGCATGTGAGTCCTGATAATAATGGTGTGAGGATTTAGCCTTCCTCTCCTCCCTCTCGCTCACTTCAGAGCAACCCCTCCTCCTCCTCTCCCAGCCCACTTTTGCTCCCGTTTTTTTTCTTTCTTTCTGTATTATTCACCTTCATCCTGTCACGTATACCCTGCCTTCTTTTCCTTAAATCACCTCACTGTATATTGCTCTGCAGTTTCTGTTCGCTATCTTTGCCTTTTCCCCTCTTTCCCATAATCATCAACAGGTCTAGAATGAATCCCATTATAAAGCATTGTTTTTCCAGTCTGGACCCCTCGGGCTCTGCGTATTGTTTATCAGTATGAATACATTTCTACAGTCAATAGAGCAACACACATCTCATTTCCTTTATTGACAAAAAGCACACAAAGCCAGTTGCTTGATAAAAAGACAAAAGCAAATATTCAAACGGTCTCGGCGTAACAATTTGAGAGGCCCGTTTATGGGGAATCACCACATTTTCCCCATGAAATTCAGCTTACTCATCATCAGGGAGCGCTCTTCATCACCCGCTCCATTGACTCCTCGATGCAATCATGGCACTTTTAAATTCACGTCATGTTCAGTCTCCACACACACACGTAATAAATGATGCTTTTCATTTGCATGGGAGACATTTGTAAAACTTTAATGTGGCGTAAAAACATGCTTTAAATATTGAAAGTCATATACAAATGTAAATGTTTTTGGGACATAACTTTCTGAAATAAAGTGATGTCCAGAAATTAGCTCTGAAAAGCTGTTAAGGTAACTTTTGAATTAAAGAGATGAGTTTGTGTCAAGTCTATTTAAATGTTCATATTCTGAATGTATGATGATGTATTAATTAAGCTACTTACAAAGTGTTTTCTAAGCTACTCAAATAAACTGGTGATCCTTTGTCCCCTGGAAACTGAGCTCATTTGCTTGTTTGATCTATTTGGAGCTTTTTTTTCAAAGACTCTATAGAGAAAAGTTGAACTTGAAAACATCACATCTCTCTTGGATTATCGACAGGGCAAACACACGAGCCAGTAAAACCTGAGAGGCAAAGCAAATACAGCAATGCACCTGCGAGGGACCCGTACAGAGAGACAACACAACTAGTGTTGATTGGAACCGTGTTGACATGCATAGAAGTGTGTGTCTGTGTGCTGCAAACACCAAATTAACGCTGAGTTTGCGAAAGAGATAGAAAACTGTCCGCTTGTCCCTCACTTTTTCCCCCTCATGACAGTTATTTTGTGGAGGAGAGACAAACTATTTCTCTTTTCTCTCCTCCCCTCTTTCACTCACATTGTCTAAAATGTGTTATAGTTTTAAAACAACGCTGTCTATTGCAGGTTTGCATCACTCCTAATAAAAGCTGTTTTTCTTCTTCTTTTTTACCCACTTGGCAGCTCGGTCAGGTGACAGGCTTTTTTAACACAGCGCTATAAATACAGACGAGTGTTAAAATAGAGTTTTTGAGATGTGAGACGCGCGACCGAGGCGTCTATATCTGTATTGGATGTGTGTAGTAGATACAGTGACACCTCTGATGAATGGAAACAGACAATAGAGGACAGATGTTTTCAAAAGGATTGTCTTCCTCTGTGCAGCTTAGACAGTGTGCAAACCCGCTGGCAGAGAACATATGTCCTCCGGCCAGCAGCCCGATCAGATCCACAGATTAACTCGGATTGATTCAGAGAGAAAGAGAATTACGTCTACTGGGAAAAGTTTGCAGGAAAAAATTGAATTATATAATTATACAACAAGGGAGGATTTATGTTGTGTATATGTCTTGTGTGATGTGCATTTGTTGAGCATCAAAAGTGTGTGCTGACACGACATTGGTTTCTTTTGACATCAAATCCTCTGTGTGAACATCTGCAGCTCGACAGTATCTGAGGTTGTCATGTGTAGAAATATACTTTACAGGACATTTACAGTTTCAAAGAACACATTAATCGTTGGAGGTAATTTTTCCACACAAAATGTTGGATTGTTAGTCAAACAAGAGAGAGACAAATTGAAGAAGTCATCTTGGGATCTGGGAAAATGCGATTGTCGTTTTTCACTATTTTATGACATTTTGAGACTTTCTCCCAGGAAAAACAATAGCATGCAAAAAACGACCTCTTGTGGCTGTAGACATTATGATTCTCAAACTAACAAAATATCAGATTATGACATGAGATCCCAGTGTTTGTGTGTTCTGCACTCACATAAAGCAAGTCATATCTGTGCCTTCACCAAACACTAACTATCACAGTGTCATGTCAGAAAACTTGTACTTTCGGAACAGGGATTTGTAAAAGTTGGCCATCAGATGAGTAAAAAATGTTTTTTTGTTAAACAAATATACATAATAAGTCATCAATGAATCAGAAAAATCATCAACAGATTGTATCATCACAAAAATGAACGTTACCCCTCTTGTGAAAAACAATCTGGCAAAGGCTTCAGCACCACGGACAGCGCTTCACATTGTGGCCGGTCAAAGGACTTCAGGCGCGACAATTTTCCTCGAGGTCTTGGCATGTTTGGTGAATCATCCTCCGAGTTGACAATTCTGTTATTGTGCCAGAGGTCGAGCTATTTTTATGCCTCTGCGTGTGGACGGTCATGGTGCAATGCTGGCCGTACGTCCCCCATGCCACGCGTCTTGCAGAACCACCCGGAAAGAATTTCTTTGAAATTTTGGCACAAATGTCCACCTGGACGCAAAGATGAAGCGCTTAGAGTTTAGAGGTCAACGGTCGAGGTCAACCGAGCGTCTGTCTCTTCCTGTGATATCCTAGGAAGGTCTCATTTTAATGTGCCGCACACGTCCACTTGAATGTGGAGGTCAAAGGTCACTGTGACCTCACAAAATATGTTGTTTTTTTGGCCAAAACTTGAGAATGTGAACGCTAATTATGACAATTTGATGCAAATGTTCACAATGAGTGGAAGTAAACTGCAACATGTCCGGTTGCAACACTTCTCTATTGCACACTTTACCATATGGGGCTCCATTTAAAGCAACACATTTATTTATTTTTTTAGCTTTTGCAATTTACGCAAAGAGAAGCTCATATCGTGAGAATAGTGTCAATCTTCTCATCTTATACTTTTTAATACAGTAAAAAAGGTGATTTACTTTCCCTTTCTCACTGCCACACATGTGCCTTTTTGTTTATTGTGTGTCGTATTTGTGTCAGAAAACAAGGTTCACATTGAAAATGTTATGTTTTAAGTTGCCTGTCCGACTGGGTGACATGTTTCCATGCTGGAGTCGATAATTTCCTGTGACTTCTGCAGAGTCATTCGTCCCAGGACTGAAGGAAGGAAGATTATAACCTTTCACACTGAAGACAAAAGCACAATGTTAGTGGGTGTTTTGTTTTGTTGTCCTGGAGGAAAACTCGCGACCAGGGAGTGAACATGTCTGCTATCATCACTCTCCAGTCCCCGTCCGTGTCGACGGGGACTGATGATGTCAGATGCCCAACGTTACTGAAGCACAGAGAAAGTAAAAATGACGACGTAACAATTGTGTTCAAACCTCAAGCGAGGAAGCGAAAGAAGCAGTTTTTCACAATAAAAGTGTGCAGCTGCTGTGAAAGAGCGCAAAGTTGGTTATCGCACAACATGCCGAACCAACACACAAATTAAAGAAGACACATTATCTTTAGGTAAAACAAAATTCTACTTTTTAAAGATGACTTTTCCAGACTGGTAAGGGAATATTTTAATACCCCGACTGCCTACAGCCGGGCTCCTCTTGGGCTTTGAACTGCAGGAGCTCTTAAACTGACAAGACAATCAGTAAGGATAGATAATGATACAGATAATGTCCATTTAGGAGTTAGATAAAAGCCCCATAAGGAAAGGAATGGTCTTGATGGACTGTAGGGAGTTTGAATTGTCTGTGATGAAGATAGAAACGTAGAAGGCCTTCTGAAGTGCAGCCTAAGAATGAAACCGTGATTTCAGAGATGTTCTCCAGCGAAAAGAAACTGAACTGCCGTCTCGACCGGACAAATAAAAGACGGCTTTGTATCTAACTGAGGCTCAGTGAATTATTAAGAGTCTTGTCCTTCCTGGCTTGAAGCCGCGTCGTCCACATAACAATTAGAAACAACGGCATGCTTACAAATGATCACGCTGACAAATGATGTGCCCGAAAGGAAGAATGCAAATCCTAAATGTGAGCTCCGCGGAACAGAGACGTGTGAAGGAAGCAAGAGAGGACGAAGTGTTTCTAAAACTCGGACTCTTTCTCGCAGGAACACGTTTCCTCTACAAGTCAAGGCCTTTTTGGGGTCGTGGGATTCAGCTGTGTCGAAGGCAGAACTACCATCTAGCATTAAAATGTGTGAACAACAAGCAGAAGGACATGAGATGAACCGCAGAGTCGAGGATTGACAGAACAAAAGACCCCTTTGACTTCATGCGCTCGTCATTCAGCAAAGTATTGTCATTGTGATTATCTCAACTGGAACTTTACTATGTTGGACATCTATTTATTGTCTGTCAGTCCAGGAAGATTGATCCCTTCTCAGGTGCTGTTTCGGAGGTTTCTTCTTTCTTTTTCCTCCCGTTAAAGTTTTTTTGGGGGCGAGTTTATCTTTATCCGACTCCAGGGTCTGAGGACAAAGGATGGAGTATCGCTGTAAAGATTGTAAAATGTGTGATTTGTGAGTGCTCCTCAGCGCCTGACACCAACGCTCATTTATTTAGTCTGTGTGTGTGTGACGGGGCATTAAAAGGAGGGCAACAGACGTGGAATAACATGCGAGATAGTCCATCATTATATACAGTCACATGACTCGATAGTCTCGTGAGTCGTCAGTCAACTTATGGACAACCACACTCTTGCCCTAAAACTTAACTTCCTGTGAAGACGGACGTTTTTCTTAAAAGACGCTACGCATGTAATGAGCATATTTTGACACGGCGTCACTGATGCGTGCCGAGTTTGAAACTTCCTTAAATGACACCGCCAGTTGTTAGTTGACGAGCGACAATGTTCCTTTAACTTGTATCGCCTGACTTGCTGAAACAATGCAAGTGAAATTAGCAGGCAGCAGGAAGCCAAAACTAATAAAAACACATTTGATTCAATAAATTAGATAAAGAGCATCTGCATCAAATGTATAATTCCAGTATTTTCAGCATCAGGTCAATTATAAATGTGTGTGAATACTGCATTAGCAGATGGTTCAATCTTAAAGTGAGGTAAACGGTGATGTTCCTGGCTGTCTGGGACACAATCAGACATGGCGCTGTGTGTGTGTGTGTGTGTGTGTGTGTGTGTGTGTGTGTGTGTGTGTGTGTGTGTGTGTGTGTGTGTGTGCACTGACGAGTAGATGTTTAAACAGGCAATCATCACTCAATGAGTAAACAGCTCTGAAGATTGGACTAATGTGTGTGTTACTGTGGAGGTGAATGCTAAGCGAGGACACAAAGAGAGAGAGAGAGAGAGAGAGAGAGAGAGAGAGAGAGAGAGAGAGAGAGAGAGAGAGAGAGGGAGGAAGAAAAGACAAGGGAAGAAGACAGAAGGGAGAGTAAACAAACTCCATCAGCTCATGTTAGAAAGCAGCCACCGGGGCTGAATGAAGATTTGCGATTAGCCCACATTTGTGTTATTTTTATCAGCCAATGCAGCTCTTTGATCACGGCCATGTGTCGGAAACGGAGGAGTCATCTGGGGGGACGTTTTACCCCGAGTGTGGGTTAAAATACCGACCGCTCGGAGCCTCACCGGCTGATCTCACGCACCTTTCAGCACTCGGTCAGCTTGCCTGTCTGCGTCTTCATCTCCATCCCCTCCTCCTCCTCCACCTTACCCTCCACCCCTTTCTTTCTTTCTTAAGACAGACTTTGAAAGCAAAAAATAGCTGGAGAGCAGAAAGACATGAGACGTGTCAGATCCATAAATAAATTGGGTCTTTGTGCACCTTGTTTGAGACTGGCTGACATTTTAAAGCCTGCCAGGTATTAATACCATCTCTCACGAGACAAAGATTGTACGCGTGGGCGTGCATAAATGTGTGTGTGCATGTTTGTACAATGCATGTGCATGCTTGTGCATATTTTTGTGCCTAGTGTGTGTGTGTGTATGTGTGTGTGTGCGTGTGTGCGTGTGACGGAGAGAGAAAGTAGTTGTTTTGGTTTGTTATTCTTGTGTAACCTCACCCTCTAGCATAGCTGATGGAGATTTTACTGTTTTATTCTGGCTGAAATCCCCTTGACATGGTCATGAGCAAATTGCCTCTCTCTCTCTCTCTCTCTCTCTCTCTCTCTCTCTCTCTCTCTCTCTCTCTCTCTCTCTCTCTTTCAAACAAATTGAAAAAGCTTTATTGGCACACTTGTTCAAGTTAAATTAATGTCAAAACTAAGCACATATTAATAAATTACAGTTTTACACAGGAAATCAAACTAGATAATCAGAAGTTAACACATTTTAACACTTTAAACACACACTCTTTCTCAAATCAGCCAAAGTAACACACGTTGTCATGTTATTTTATGTTTTATGCCTGAATATTCCTCAATATCGCTTTAAAATGACGAATGAGGTTTACATGTCTCTGTCCTCAGGACACTGAGATGCTATCACACAGGTGTAAGTGGTCTTCACAGGGTTGGCCATGCGGATGGCTGGTTTATGGCTGAGTTGACTCAGCAGAGTGCGGCTCAGATAACAATCGGAGGTCTGCAGGTATACGGAGGGAGGGAAGAAGCTTTTAGAGGGAGGTCGAGAAGGTGTGAGGAAGGCTAAAGGCTAAAACAGAGGGGGGGAGAGTGAGGGATGTGAAGAGGTGGACATAAAAGATGACCTAAATATAGCTGAAGTTTCAAGGTCACCGCTCCTCTTCCTCTTCATTGCCGCTGGTTGATTTACCAAGGTCGGGGGGGGTCACCGGTAATTATCTGCTCTTGTCAAAAGTAGGAGGCACAGCGAGACACCAGTTCACCTGTGATTCTGATTGAGGTCCGGGGAACATGCGCGCGCTCACACACCCACACATACACACACATACACTCACACACATGCATGCATGTATAGGGAAACAGCAGCAGGCGAATGTGCGGCGTTTCATTAGGCCTCTGATTTGGTCATTCATCATGTCACAGCGAGGTCACACATGGCGGCCGACACATGTTTACGTCTGAGGAGATTTTAAGTGTGTGTGCACCTGCTGGGGTGTGTGTGTGTGTGTGTGTGTGTGTGTGTGTGTGTGTGTGTGTGTGTGTGTGTGTGTGTGTGTGTATTTTTGTTGGCTTGAAAGGGTGCTTTGTTTTCCTGTTGGTCCAGTTTCCCATTCAGGTCGGACAAAGAGGAAGTGGCTCCACAATTGTTCGACTTAAATCAAAGAAAGGGCAGAGGATTCATTTTCTTCTCCCTTCTAAAGTCAAATTAAATGATACGTTTGAGCTAAATGTGTGTACGTCTACAGTCAAAACAGTCTGGTATGTTTTGTAGGAGTTGGTAGAGCCTAAAGAAAAGTAAATATTGGACTTTAACATTCATCAGGTTGCCTTAAACACAACTCCAATGGGATGATAGTGTTGCTCTGTCTTCTAGATGCATTAATGAGGTCACACATTAGGTTTAGCATCTTATTAATAATAATATATTGGTATCATTGCAGCTTTAAGCATATTGTGTTCTAAAGTTGACCTTGTGAGCTCTCTTTGAAGGCAGCGTTAAACAAACTCAGTGGATAGAGCGCGTAGTACTTCACCCACAAGGTTGGTGGTTTGATTCATGTTGAAGTGTCCTTGAGCGAGACAGTGAACCTCAGGTTACTCCCCGAGTGCTTTCCAGCAGCCCACTGCTCCTAAATTTAGAGTTAAATGCAGAGGTCAAATTGTATGTATGTAGCTGTGTGTGTGTGTGTGTGTGTGTGTGTGTGTGTGTGTGTGTGTGTGTGTGTGTGTGTGTGTGTGTGTGTGTGTGTGTGTGTGTGTGTGTAGACATACACATCTAACCAGTAAGTCAGCTTGTGTGTCTTCAGAGTGAGATGAGAAGTCTGATTCCACCCTCCCAAGCGTTCCCCTCAAAACAGGTGGTGATTAGCTTAGCTTAGCATAAAGACAGGAGGCAGGTGGAAACATTGAGCTGAGCTAAGTGCTTACAAATGCCTCTTAAGTTTTTTTATAATTTTATAAATTTTTTTTAAAGTTTAAATTATAATGCTGGACAGCGTTTCTGTGTCCAAACGTGACAAAAAAAAGTAACACATTGTTTATTTGAGAGCGTTATGGGTGCTGGAAGGCGTGCTACGCTATTGCCGAAGCTCATAGACTCATACTCAATTAATAACACCAAGACAACCAGAATGTGTTCAATCTTTGAGTACATGACATGAGGTTGTTTTTGAAACCCTGTCCCTTTTTGCCCATGCATGCAGTCCAATAATTCCTTGCAAAAGTAACCAGGAAATGAAAGAGGCAGAGGCGGAAAACATCTACAAATCAAACTGTGACAGAAAAACAGAGACTTCTGAACAAACAACAACATTAAAGCCATGCATGCTCATTCAGGTGCAACACCAAGCACCAAGGGCTTCATTAAAAGATGCTTCCACACACAAATGTATTTTAATATATGCACACCTCCAGTGAATGCTAAACGGCGTGCATAAATTCTCTTCCTCTTGGTAAGCTAATGTATGAATGGACTGTGTGTGCATGTCCCTGTGTGGGTGTTGTGAGCTAGCGATCTGCTCAAAGACTCAAACACACACACAGATCAAAGCTCCGGCCTCAGTTCAGAAACCTCATTGACAGAAACGATGTTGACAACAAGCAAACATGCTCAGTTGTATGAACTATGCACAAATATCTGCATTGACATCAGATTGTGGCGATGTGCAGTCCTCTAACATCATTTTAACCTTGTGTATCAAGTGCACATTGCACCTGTTTCTGTCCAGCCTCTGCTTCATATAATGTCCCATAATCCAAATAATGACGAGGAAAAACTATAAAAAGAATTTTATAAAGTTATGATGCGACGTAAATGCAGATTGTGTCTTTTAATTTCTCAGGTTTCAGTGAGCTATTGCATTTGAAGCTTAGATTCTTATCCACCAGAGTGAGTTTATTATGTAAAAGGGACCTTGATCCTATTGTCTTTGCTTTATTGCCACCTAGTGGTCAATTACTGCCATCACCACGTACTGACACTGGAGAGGAACGTTATTATACATTACAGTAGCTATTTCAGTTGAATTAAAGATCCTTTAAAGAGTCAGTCTACCCAATTTACATGAGTTGGTTATTCATTAATCAAGCAATGTGTGATCAGTTTAACAAGCTCATTAAAAGTGTCCCAACTCCAGCCTACAAACTGATCCTGTATGAGAAAAGTGACAAAATCTAGCATACTGATGATATTTGATTTCAGTCCTTTTGCAATGTAAAATGTAAAAGGTGGTCCGAAGACAACCCGGACAACCAAAACAAATATTAACTCTTCAGGGGAAAAAAACTGTTGCTTTCTCTTTGTGGACTTTAATTATCTTTGGCACCAATCACCCTAAATACAAACAGCAATCTATTCTAGAGTAATCGACACATCATATTGTTTATCAAGCACTTCAACTGTACATAAACACATCTACATTGCGACAGAGCTTGTGTGAGCTGAGTTATTTGTCTTTTAGAGATCCTGGTTCCTGGTTGGTTGGAGCTGGAGGCCATCAAGGACTTGGCAGCAGCTGGCCTCTGTTTCCAGCCTATAAGCCCCGCCCCATCCTGTCAGTCCATCTGATGCTTTTCCCCTGTGGCACCACCGTGTGCTATGTTCAACTTTTGAGTTGTTGTGTATTCACCAAACGGCTGAACTCATACGTTGTGTGTTGAATAAAACTCCTTTCTTTTAGTTAATCCCTCACGTGTGCTCACCTTGTCTGCTGTAGTATGTGTGATGTTGGTTGTTTTATTTGTTTTCTAAGATGTATTTCAATTTGTTCTGGCTCTGAAAAGTTCCTTTTTTGTGCGTATTTCATTGTCGGAGGATACTGTGCATCAACACCACACAAAACGACCGTATTTAGTTTGCATATTCTCTGCTTTGAGTACAGTTTTTGCAGATGTAACTGTGAACAGTTTTCTTTGGAACTACTTTCTATAAAATAAATAGTCCCTCTATAAACAGCTGGATGAACAGGACTGTTTCCAGAAAGAGACGCATACATTACATTGCCCTTTATTGTTTAGTGGGAGAGGCAAATAAAACCAAAACTATCTTCATGTCCAGATCAGTGAGAACATGTTTGTACTATAATTTGGGTGAAATCGCCCTTTAAGTGAACATGCAGCATCCAATTAAGAAGGTGAACTTTTTGTTTTTCTTAAGACAGTCATTTATTTAGGCACTTGACACAAGCCATGGAATGTAAAAATCAAATACAACCAGTTTTTTCACATTCTTGCATCTGTAAACATGGTAAAGAGAATACATTCAGACAGTTAATTCACATTGGACTGTTCCTCCACCACCCACGATGGAGAGAAGTGCGAGAATAAATATCAACACCTCGCTCAGAGTAGTACACCGTGTACAACAGCTACAAAACAGCAGTGCGGCTAAATACAAAAACTGTCACCCGACTCCCCGTTACGCCGTCACAACTCCTCACCCGTGGAGTCTGTCGGGCATGAAAGCAACATGCAGACGCTGTTCCTGTGCTCTCGTTTTACCTGAACTGCATCTAATTTTCACAAGACGTGTATAAGAGGTAAGTAAATTGCAGATGAGGCATCTAAGTCTATTGAGCAGCACAAGAACACTTCTCTAAATAAGAAATATATAAATGCACAATATTTTTTAGCAGGCATGTGCAAAGTCCAAACATGTCTGCCGGCTTTGGCTTATTTATCACTCTCTAGGATGTAAACATTAATGTATAATAACTTTTGTATTGTATTTGGCAATCACAAAAATATTTACATGTATATATTTCCTTCTATTTATAGCTTTTGTTATGTCGAGGCCCTGAATGTCTGTGTACACGGCGGCTACGTCGAGCCTTCTGAGGCCGAAACCAACGCTAACTATTTCAGGTGTGCGAAGGTGGATAAGGCTGCTGTCGGGCTACTGTTCGTGAATTAGATACAGAATGAGGTTCCAACGTGAAAGCTACGGCTCAAGGATCCACATCTCTTGCTTGTGTTCGTGCACCCGGTCCTCGCTAAAATAAACAGCCAACCTAAACAGCTGGCTCAGCTGGTGCTCACATCAGGAAGGGCTAGTGTCAGTAAGGCTGTAGTTAGAGGAATGCGGCGCTGAAAACATATGTTTTGAGTATCAAACACGTGACTGCCTGTTTTTATATTTTCTCTCCAAATGTGCAAAGATTATGGTCGAACACGACTTGCGACGTCAGCAAACACAGCTGCAATTTAAATTACATACCAGATCACTCATAAAGGGGGAGGGGTTTCTTCCAGCGTTACATTCCTGACTGTGTGAAGAAAGCCGAAAAACAAACACAATGTAAATAAAATATCATGACAACAAGCTTTAGTCTTCTCTCGTGGAATTAGGACTCGATCTTAAACAGCTGTGAAAACATTGTGTATTTAGCCTTATTTTGGAAAAAAACTGTGAGTTATTTTGAAGAATACTGAACGTGGAGAGCGGAGAGGAGGATTGTGCTGCAAGCAGACATGTAAGTGGGGACTTTCAGGCCGACAGTCAGTGTGTGTTAGACGCTCTAAACATACTGTAGGGTTTCCTTTTAAGGAGTTAAAACTGGGACACAGTCAATTGACGCTCAGTCTAAACCGTCAGTTCACAGATTGACCGTTTTGTGTGATGTTGTTTGTCGTTTCTGGTCTTTTAAGCCACAGTTACACAGGGATTGTACTCCTTTATCTACAATCTGCCTGCTCAGACATAGGCAGCTTTTTATACCTGTGTGAACGCAGCCAATTAGCCCGTCCCGTTGTGCGGAGTGAGACTCTCCCAGGGACAGATGATCTCTTTGGCTCCGACTCCTGCGCGAGAGGCGGCCCGGCTCTCCTCATCCTCGTCCTCAGACTCTATCGGGTAGATTCGGCACTCTGGAGGAATATCCACTTTAATCTGGAAAAAACTGATCAAATACAGTGCCGCCAGCAAGTATTAGCATGACCTTAAAGTGCAAACTTTCAGCTTCATATTCAGGGTTCTTTTTTCATGCACGGGTCATTTTTATTTATTTTAAAGCTATTTTGCTTCCATGACGCGTCTTCTTTTCAGACTTGTGAGGGAAAAAAAAAAATCGCAAATGTACATGTAGGTGTTTATTTTAATACTTGATATCCTACTTCCATGCTCTTCTGGCTATTCTGACCCACAATCCTCTACGCTGCTGATATAATCGCAAGAGGGCCAAAGCGCAAGGTGCATTATCAAGAGGAAGTTGTGTCCCAATTGAACTCATACTGCATGCAACAGCGCATCCTTTGTAATGGCAGCTTCACTACATACTAAAACTAAAGAGAACACACTCACTTCCCAATCCGTCTGTGTGGAGCCTGACTGGGTTGATCCGGTCTGACGGGCTGGATGCGGCTGCTCGTCCCGGCAGCTGAGTGGCATTTGGGCGACAAGCTGGCGAACACGGAGGCGGGGGTGCAGCCGCGCCTGAGCAGACGACGCAGCGACAGCGCCATGCGAGACTTGGGCACGTGTCCACCGACCGGCGCGCGGGCCGCAGGGTCCCCCTCGCCTTCTCCGCCGCTGGCCTCCGCTCGCCGCTCGGAGGCCGAGGTGCTCTCCAGGGCCACGCTGATGGGGGACGGGCAAGCCGGGGTGTTGACCAGGAAGGGGAGAAAGGGCGCGTCGTTGGCAGCGGGGAAGTCGGTGAGGCCGGAGTAGACGGCGAGGTGCGGGACGGGGGTGGTGAAGCGGCACAGCTGTGAGGTCAAAAGGTCAAACAGCGCATTTTGGAAAACTTTCGGGTCAATTAAAACGTTGCACTGACTTTGACACCATGATGTACACTTTCATAGCAAGAGGATGGAGGCACAATAAGCAACACCTGATCTTATCAAATCAAATCAAACGTACAATACATATTCGGCTACATGACAATCAAACTACATGAAAAAAAATAAAGGAACGACAACTTGAGACAAACAGAAAAACATGATGGTTTGTGGGTGTTTTATTAGTTCATGAGTGATGACAAAGAAAACATGCTGTACAATACAGAACAGTGTGTGAGTGAAGATGGACAATACAACACATTTATTATGAGAAACAACACGAATACTTTAATGGACAGAAATTTAACAGATGGTAACAAATATGGCCGTTTAAAAATAGTCTCAACTAAATTATGCATTTTTCAGTATTGCACATTCCCCATTCTGAACAACTCCACTTTCCATTTTGCTTTTTTGATTGAAAATAACTTTCTGCCGCACAAACTAACTAACACATCAGCATGACGGCTGTTTGCAGTGTTTGAATAAATGTAAATATATTTTTGTGCGGCGTTTTGAGGCTGAAACATCCAACAACTAAGATTTTTTTTTTCCCAACTGATTGTCACAGAGGAAATATCTTTTGACATCAGTGAGGAAATGTATGTCAATGGATGTTTGAACATAAAGTATATATTTGAATTTCTTTTATTGTTTCTTTTTTACCACGTAAAGTGCCTTCGACTACCTTTTTAAAGCGCTGTACAACACAATGTATTGTTTTTGTTATTAGACCTGCAGTTCTACACCTCTTATTAGGCAGCAGAAACAAGCTGAACATCATTGACATTTTAACACCTTTTAAGTTGTGAGCCAACGAGTTGCTTATTCACACATTCAGCAGACACAAAGTAAGACCAGCTTGTATTTGTTTTTGGTCTCGACCATCTCCTGAGGAAAAAATATGGCTCTTTAGCTGCTAAATGCTCCACTATGTTCACCAAATAGTTGCTAACTCTGTATATCTGCTATTTGCAGGTAGTACAAAGACTTTTTTATCCCAAAATACTAAAAATTTAATTAAAATGGCATTAAAATGTAAACATTATCAATAATAAATAAACTGCAGTGTATTTTTTTATAATGATTCCTCTAAATAATTCTATAAAATCCCTGAACATCACGTGTTTATGTTTATCTCTTCGCGGGAGGAGGGGGGGGCGCCTCCTTGCCCTGTTTGCTCAGTTTGCTCATGACCTGCGTGATGTCAACATTGGCGGCCATCTTGGCCCGCTGTTCCTGCTCCATCTGCCGGAGGATGATGGGGCTGAGACTGGGCCGTCTCTTCTTTGAGTTCTGCTCCAACTGGGCATCACTGGGAGGGAAAGGAGACAAAAGCAGGAGAGAGATGAAAACGAGGGAGACCAGCAAGGGGAAGAGGAGGGAGGGAGGTCTGACAGGGTGAAAATTACATTCTGGAGAGTGATGGATGTGATAGTTTCAGGGACACTAATAACAGCCAGAGACGCTAATATCAGACAGAGATGAGAGACATTAATTTAGGTTTTTCCGACCAATGTCACTCTTGCGTGATCCTTTTGCTTCTCCAGGCAAATGAAAACACACCACTTTATTTCCCCAATTAAAGCTAAGGAGATTAAAGCTAAACATCATCTGAAAAAGTAAATTAATTGCATAAATGTGATGGTTTAAAAGCTGCCGCATGCCTGAAATTGTGCTCATCAGGAGAGATGGCCTTCTTCACCGTATCCTTAAACACCGGAGATTTCTGGTACCGCCCGTACGAGTCCTGAAAAGTACACACACACACACACACACACACACACACACACACACACACACACACACACACAGACTCAGCTTAAATCAGTGTTTGTTTTGGCAATGGTGTGTACAGGCCTGTGGGACTTATAACGCCACTATTATGTTGTGTTTACTGACCTTCTTCATGAGCATGTAGATGTGAGTCTGGGCCGGGTCCAGCACGTATCTGTGTGGGTGTTTCAGGCCCTTCACTGTGACCTCCATCGTCTTTCCGTCGATGTTTATCCACCGCGGCGCACCGCGTGCCAGGAATGTCCTGAGTGGAAGAAACAGATAAAAAACACTTGGATCAAGTACTACACTCGAGTACAGATTTAAAGCTACTTTGCTTGAGTATGATCAGAGGATAACGTTGTACTTTTTACTCGATGACCAATATCTGACAGCCAAATTTAAGAGTTCATCATCAATGAAAAATAAAGAAAACTCCCCAAATATCTTCCTGTTTTGTGTGAACAACAGTCCAAAACGCAAAAGATATTCAGTTCACGATAATATAAAACTGCAACCAGAGAATGTTTGGCTTGAAAATTCACTTAAATCATTAAACAATCATCAAAACAGTTTGTTTCTGCTCGGCCACCAGCCTCTGTCCACATTCAATGTATTCTACACAGGGAATACATAAATACATTACTTGTAGATATGCTGTGCTTTCTCTCTCATCGTCGCAGCTTCGCCCCACTTCAGATCTTCGCAACCCTCCCAGAAGGCCAAGTTCTCACCTAAAGACGGTTAAGAATGGAAACTGATGAAAAACTAAATATTCTTAGCTCCTAGCTACAAGCTGAAATATCAACATTGTGTGAGCAGCATGTTTGCAACGTCACTGCTTCTGTAATCGGTTCTTTTTCAAATAAAATCTGACTCAGATCATGACCATCGTACCGCTAAATTCTTTCTTCAGGAAGAGTCTGAAATCGTCTCGTCCTCGAGGGTCTGAGAGCAGCTCCGCGAAGCTGAAAGTCCACCTCTCCACGCGCATTTTAGTTGGTATTTCCACACTTTTAAAACACACGAATGAAAACAAACAAGTCATTGTAAGTTCTCCTCTGACTATCAAATATAGTATCGTCCTCAGCTGACTCACTTGGGCATGTTCAAGGTCCAGTACGTGACGTCATCGGTGAGCCAGGGGTTGCTGGGCAGACAATTGGAGAGGAAAGGGTCGTGGCTTTTGTAGGTGGAGCAGTACTTCACCAATCTGCAAGAACGGGGAGGAATGAAAGGGTCTGTCATGTTTGAAGGAGCAGCTTAAGCCTCCATATCCTTTTTTTAAGTATGAAATGTTACAGCAGTATACTAAATGTTACAGCTCAAGACGCTGGCTTAGCCACACGGTAAATAATAATAATCAATAATATATAACAATAAAGGTACCAGAACAGCTTGTCCTCTTGACCCCGTGCTAAAATGTTAGATATTTTACCTTCTAAATTATGTTTTGAGTTCAATTTTATTGTCTCTTTGCTTGATAGCGGGATATCTTAATACAAATGAAGAGATATCCATGATCGTCTATCACTCATAACCGTTTTTTAATTATTTAACAGCAGCATCAGTCACTTAACCTGCAGTTACGTGTCTATATATATGCGTCTGCGCATGACGTCCAGCTGCTCCGTCAGTGGAGATGCTATTTTGAGACGAGACGATGACACCAATCTAAAGTGACTGGTTTGTCACAGATACAAGCAGGCTGGGAATATGATGGACTGGCTTACGCGCTAATGGACACCGACGACTTCACTCTGGGCCTCATGATGGCCTGCTGGGTGAAGATCATCTACAGGGAGGCAGAAGAGAGATGACAGCGATAAAAATGTCTGTCTCTGTGGATCCCTAATGGTTAACCACAACCGTGAGAGGAAAAATGACGGGACAGTCAGATAAAAAAAATGAGTGGACTATAAACTCTCACTCACGATTCTCTCGTAGAAGTCGGGCGTTTTGGCCTGGGGAAGAAAAACATATTAAAAGGTTATATTTTAGGATTAAACGTCATATCACAAACAATAAAAATGATTTTTTCATTGTGTGTATTTGCATGTTTGTGTACATGAGCATCAATGCGAGCAATAAACCTTAAGAGTGAGTCTGGTAAGCTCACAAACTCTCCGGCATATTTTGCATATTCAAACTTGTAGTCTTCAACCACAAGCATCAGATTCATCAGCCTTCATACTTTTCCCTCTCTGGAGCCACAAAGGACGCAAACTTTCTTCACTACGCGCGGTCGACCGAACCGAAGACCTGCGAGCTGATTTTGAAGTGTAAAAGTGTACCTTTAAGGTTGGAATTAGGTTTAAAGTCGAGGTTGCAATAAGGGTTAAGCATGTGGTTGTGTCAAGTACAAACATGAGGGTCGTGTGCGTGTGTGTGTGTGTGTGTGTGTGTGTGTGTGTGTGTGTGTGTGTTCATAACCAGTTTAAAAGATTGAAAACAAAAAGAGAGTCTTGGGAAATGCCTGCATAAGATAAGAGAAGGATAAGAGAGAAAAAAGAAAAGAGAAGTTTAGTGATCGATAACTCGAATGTTTGAAGCAGTCGACAGGGAGAGGAAAGGAAAGGGAAGTAGAGGACAAGCTTCCTTCACTGGATCCATGCATTAAAGCCTCTTATTAAATATAAGCTCCTTGGCAGGAATTATGTCCCCACAGGTCACACATAGACTCACCTGTTACCTCGTCTTCGTTTGGATCTATTAGTCGATCCAGTCCATAGTCCATGGCGCTCACTGTCCCCGGCTACACACACACACACAACAACAAAAATGATTTCACAATGTGCTTTTACCAAAGGACTAATTAACTGGAGCAGATGGCTGTGTTGTAATGCTAATCCCAGGCTGCTATTGTGTCACACTTTTCCCAACCATCTGAGACAACAAGCAGCACGCCACGTGTAAAATGGGATTTTGTGAAATCACTGTTTCCACATTTCAACTTAAAGAAATGTGTTTGTTTTCAGCAGACAGGATTTTACTTTGCAGCACATTAACCAGCGGGATAAATCCGTCCCCGGAAAGCTGACTTTGACTTTTAGGAATGATATGATGAGTCTGTGTATTGTCCGTAAATAATGTGTCTCAAGAAAAAAACATTTTCTGCCGGAGGAAGATCTTTACAGATCGACTCAATGCTTGAAAAGAGAAATAAATTCCTCTTACGAGTTAAAAAGTTCAATTCTTAAGGTATAAAAAGCATTCTTGTCCAGCTGAATTGACTCTGTGGTTTCGCTGCTCTACAGCTTTAATTGGTCTGGTGTGACCGGTGAGCTTAAAGGAAGCGCACTTTAGAGGGATGTTGTTGTATAACTGATACGTCTGAGTCAGTTCACTGACTTTATGGCTCTTCTTCTGTTACACAATGTTTCCAGTAATCATCAATTAGTGTCTTGAACTTTGGCAGTTCAGGAAAAGTTGCACGTTAAAAGGTTTTGCTTTAAGAGCCCATTAAAAGGGTTCAGTACACTACAGAGCCAACAACAATCTCTTCAAGGCAGCTCCATTACCAACAAAACCAACAAGTACCGCGGCTGATATAGGGTTAAGGTCTCTGTTGTGGCAATTATTTGAAGATAGTTTGAAACGTCCGCGCCTCAATATTGTGTTACAAAGCAGGAGCTGCACAGAAAACATCTCAAATACACATGTAGGTGTTTATTTCACTACTTTGTCTATTTGCATTTGAATATTTATTCTAAATTCACCAAATGTAACTCTTAGATGATGTCAAATTTGTATTAAACATTTCCGGAAACATGTAACCAACTGAGTATGGTTCATTCTAATATCTATCAGTTATATTTGCCTGTTGCGTCTGCAAAATATCGGTAATTTCACAATTTGTATTTCCGAATGATGATGTTTCATCTCATACTCTGAGCCAGAAATCTATATTCAGTAACACCAAACTCTCTAGTTTAATTTCTGTCTTTGTTCTGGTGGTTATCACAGAGCAGTTTGATCATATATTATTCATAACCTGAACATTTTATTACCAAAAACATGGCGGAAATTATATTCACAGTATTTTCAGATTTGTGGAGTCTTTATCCAACGTTGGGATTTCTGTTCTGTGTGTATTTGTACATATTTAAGAAGGTAATGGCTCATTTAAACATTTCAGAAAACGTATAATTCAGAAAATATTTGTCTTAATGGAAGTATTAGTTGTATAAGTATTGTATACCGGATCGGATATAGGCTTTACTCATTGTGTTGTATGTAATCACTGAATAAAACACGACTACTAAGTAATTCATTCGTTACATGTTTCACCCTATACTCACCCGGGTGTCTCCTCTCACCATGTAAGTTGATATTCGCTAAAAGGGGCAATGAACCAACAACAAACCTGAGAACCTCCTCCAGTCTTTCAGAGAGCCTGGAGGTCATGGAGCCTCTTCACCTGGCCAAACCAGGTGATGCTCTCAATGCCACGAGCACTATAGGTGCAAAACCGCCACACCACATTCTCCTACGCAGTGTGAAATATTAATCAATGGTGCCCTTTTACTGGACATGCAATGGTAATGAGGCATCATGGGTAGAGATAATGAGATACCCTGGGAAGTAGAGGTGGAGTGCAATTTATTTTCAGACGTCTCAGTCTGCTGGCAATCCACTGATATAGTATATACACAAAAGCTGTATCCTGTGTGTGCGGGACACGTCTGATAACTATCTGTGTGTTTGTGTGTGTGTGTGTGTGTGTGTGTGTGTGTGTGTGTGTGTGTGTGTTCTCACCGGAGGTCTGTGAACCACCCAGTAGGCTCTCTCCTGGCAGTCGAACACCACACGGTCCGGTTTCTTCCTCTCTTTCGCGGCCCTGAAACACACAAACACGGAGCATCGTAACACCTTCTTGAGCTCAAAGCTGTTCGGATGTCGCTCTTCGTTTGTCTCACACACACACACACACACACACACACACACACACACACACACACACACACACACACACACACACACACACACACAAACACACACACTACCTGTACTGTTCTTTCGCTTGCATCACGATGAAATCCCATTTGTGATTCATCCACTTGTGAAGACGGTTATAGTGCTCCTGTCGACATAAAACAACACCTCGGTGAACGCCAGCACACTAAATGAATCCCTCTCGCTCGCTCGCTCTCGGTCTCACCTGCTCGTGCACCTCCAGGATTCCTTTCTTGCGTATGTTTCTCTTCGCCAGGTAGATTGCTGCGGTGGCGAACGGAGAAAGCGTGAGTGTAGGCATCAGGGACGTGAGATAAAATGCGTGCCTCTCCGGCCACACTCACCATAATCT